>NC_060156.1:29478770-29484459 GCF_021292245.1 Micropterus dolomieu
GCTTCTTTCATTCCAGACGGCTTTTTCATGGGAGTGGTATGTTGGTGCAAAGAGTAGGACCATATAAAGTAAGTTAACACATATACTGTTAGGGTAAATGTGATTCCTTTTGAAAAGTAAAGACATATTGATGAAATCTGGCTAACGTGTCTCACAAAGCTTACAGTTCATTGTCATGTAGATGTTTGTCACAGCAGTGGTGAGGGGAAATGTAAAGCTGCTGCAAGTGTGGCTACAATTTAGCAGTAGACTTGGGGTCATTGTGTTGTATTGAAGTCAAATGATGATGAATGATGATCTAAAGGAATCCCAAAGAATTCAATGAGTCCTCAGACTCATTTTCAAGCTAAAAAAAAGCTCATAACAAAAAATAAATTGTGATAAAATTATTTTTCAGGATGATGCATTATCTCCTTCTAATGTGCTTCTTTTTGACTGCCTCCTTAATCAGTGTTTTAATTTATTGGCTGCTGAAGGCAATAAAACACATCGGTGAAGCTACATAATGTCACTGTAAAAGATTCAAGGAAAATAAGGCAACTGCACAAAGTCAAGTTTAGAGAACCTTGATAAGGTTAGAGAGGAAAATGTCCACACATATTCTAGTAGCACAGGTCTGACATTTCACTAAAGCCTGCATAACAGTCTGTTAAATATTTATACACTCTACATCGAAATGACATAATACTGGAAATGGAGGCTTAAAACATGAAGCATACCACAGGGATTTTTATTTGTCAAGCAGTAAATCATAAAAACCGTAGCTGCTACTTTTAGAAATGTGGCATGCAAACACAAACTCTTTCTGGTATTTAGGGGTTTAAAGGTAGCTATATTTCTTACACAGTTGGAGTAACCACTGTATAACTCTGCAGTATTTTGTTTTGTCTCTTGGAGCACATGCGTGTCTTGATAGAACTATCAGAATATATCTCTTCTCATAATATTACCTTTGAAACTGACCGTGTTGCCAAAGAATGTGTTTTGGTTTACAAGTTTCATCACTTAGAAATGATAGATCATGTAAACGAACGAACATTCTTTGGCAACGTGAGCACAGTGAGGTATGAGATGAAGAGAGATGCAGAACTTTTGTGTAATCCAAGAACAGATGAATGACATATGGCCTTCTACAGCCAAACATTTTTCTGCATTGAATTTCACTTAATCCTGTTTATAAAACATCTGTTAGAAGATGTCACTGGATATTAAGTCAGGGGATGCACAAACAGCCAATGACAATCCAGTGAAAAGCTCAGGATCCATTAGGGAAACAATATTGCTATAAAGGCAGGTATGAGAATAAGATGGAGACCATCTAAATACCATATTGTGGTTATGGTAATGCATTATGTTCATAGTTAAAATAAGCATGTACAAAACTCGTGTTTTAGTTATGCCAACTTTAATGCATTCTACTTGAGTTTACAATGTATTTTAAAACACATGTCACTCTTGATCCTTAATGCAAGACATGCACTGGTAGCTCTTTATTATGTTTCTTGTTGTTTAGTCATTTACAGCCAACACACTTCCTGCACTTCAGTAGTCATTCAAAAAGTTGCATGTCTCTCTGGAAAAATATTTTTACAAGCTCTATTATGTTGAAGCTACCAACAGCTAGTCACAACACCATGGTAGCACCTCTGACGTCACTGTAATGTAATATGTAGCATGGACACTGAAATATTAATGGTGCAGCCCCATATGAAACCCATATAAACATCTTAATTGGAGTAGAGCCTTACGCTGATTATTGGCTATAGTTGGATTATTATGCGCATGTAAACATAGTAAAGGGGTTCAGGGTCATGTTATAAAAAGCAAGCTGTGTTTGCAGAAATACAGTAGTAACCATAAAACTTAAAGGTTTATTCAAGACCCCCTTCTAATCCACTTCGGGGGACAAGAGCTGGTCCAAAAAGAGAGAGAGAGGAAAAATAAAATCCTGTTCAAGACAAAGAACAAAAGGCAATTAACAGTGAGTGGGTAAAAAGTTTTGTGTAATAGCTATGCAATGGCAGCAAGTGACAACATAGCTTTAAGGTGAGCAATGTGGCAACAGGCAAGGCTGAAAAGAGCACTCCAGCGATTTAGCATTGCACTCATAACATGAGTTGGACTCATGAGGGAAAGTTTAAATAAGCATCAGAATCGATGCAGTGGAAGTAAAGTTATTCTTATTTTAAGTATTCTTCCCACAGACGGTTCAGTCTAAGATTCTACAGAGGTCTGGTAAGGTCACTTCTGTCTAACTCCACACCTCCAGATTGTTTTCATTTTCAAACTTGTAGTTTTCAGCCCCAACTGACACTGACTCAAGTGACATCACTTAAGGCTCGTGCAGACAACACAACTTTCAGTGTTGGTTGATGGCCATGCTTTTCACACCAAACAACTTGCTGTCTTGTGACGGGAGTCTTGAAATTGTTCACACTAAGTGACTGATCGGTGACAGGGGGTCACACGCTACACGAGATGACGACGACAATGTCACCCGACCCTGGTCTCCAAAACACGTTTTGTCATGAAACACGTGAAATATGATGCGAACCTACAAACGAAACAGCTGTTGTTTGTTTTAATAAAGATAGCAATTATACAGACAAAGAATCTGGGTGAAAGACTGGATTAGCACACGCAAGTAGCAGGGATTGTCTGAGCTACAGAGAGAGCTGCAGTTGAGTAAAAAGTATTTTGCATTGAAAAAGTAGCTGCCTGCTCTCATTGGCTATGTGGATGTCGAGTCGATGGCTCCAGATATTTGGCGTGCTAGATATCTGGCTGGCGTCACCAATGTGTCAGTTATGCGTTTTGATGGGTTGTTGTGTAGTTCACATATAAAGACTGCCGACCGCCGATCGATCACTGATTTACCCCCGATCACAGCCCGACAATCGCCAAGCTCGTGCTTAAAATAGTGTGAACTAGGCTTTAAGGACCTTTATTCACAGCTCCCTCTAGTTACACTAAAGGCTTTATAGAACTTTGTTTCACATATTCCCCCAAAACTTGTAAGTTGACTGCCCGAATAGCTAACTTTATCAGATAACCTGTTTAAAACTGTCACGCTCTGCCGGTTGGCCATCCTTTGTGTTGCACTTTTGAGTTTAGTATCTGCCTTAGTATGTTGAGTTTTGGGTTCTGTCCTGTCTAGTGTCCAGTATCTGCTATATAGTCTGCTTGTCATGTCAAGTCTCTCTGTTTTCCTCTGCTCTCTCTCTCTGCCTCGTTAGCCTCATGTCTTTCACCTGTGTTGCTCCCGCCCTGCTCGTTAGTCCCTGTGTATATATACCTGGTGTTTCTGTCTTGTCCTTGTCCGGTCATTGTTCATGTTACCCCCCAGTCTGTCGTGTGTGTACTCTCTGCCTGCCTGTAACCAGCTTGGCTTGTCTTGTCTCCCTGTACTTTTGGATTTTGGATTTCTGTTATTCAGCCACTCACCTGTAAGTGTGCTCGCTTTTGTTTGTTTATTAAAACCCTTCGTTGAACTATACCTGCTCCGCTCTGTGTCCTGCGTTTGGGTCCTCCAACCTGCCTCCACACCGCGATCGTGACAAAAACTTGAGATCAGAATTTTAAAGAAGGTTGCATTATGGGGAGTAGAGATAAAACGGCATGAAAATTTCATATCACGATTATAGTGACCAAAATTATCACGGTTATCAGTATTATCACGGTACTGTAAAAATGTGCCAAAAAATATTAAAATGTTATGAAAATATGAAAATCATCTGTGTGCATTATCAAGATTTTATATTATATAGGTAATACAATGACCCCGTGGACAATTACATGAAAACAAATTAGTCTTTAGAAGACAGTGATAGTTACTGCAATGAGCCCCAAAACTGACGTAAATACAGAGGAGTCTAGAGTTTCTAGATGCTGGTTGGGTGATTAAACTGCGTTATCATGTGCAGTGGATGAATACACACGACGCCCACAGCAACAGAACAACGTGTAGCGTTTTTACAAGAGCAGCAACACTGCGAGCTTCAGTTTACACGCTGTTAGCAAGTCAGAGAGACAAACCAAAGCTAAAAGTTAACTCACCCTGCGTTCACTGTAAGGTCATTTTCTTCAGTCAAGTTTCCCTCAGCGCTCTCATAAAAACTAAAATATGACCGGACTTCAGAGTTATGAGAGAAAAATCTGTGCAGCGTTGTCTTCCGTCGTGACCCAAACAAACCCACGTTGCATTCTGCGCATGCGCGCCTGCTTCTGGGAGATGCTGGACCGTGTTTGCCGTGAGATTAAAACAGTGCGGTTAACCGTACCCGGTTATCATGGTAATTAAAATGTGAATTTTATCATGGTTAATTGTTAAACCGGTAATCGTTTCATCCCTAATGGGTATTGGAGCTTGACCCATGCTGGGAAATCATAGTCAGGATATCTATCATCTGCTGCTATGATTTTGATGATTTGTTTTTTAACGAGCCCTCAATGCTATAGAAATTCAATATTTAATTTGCTGCCATACCCTTTTAGGGACTGATAGAAATGTTTTATGTCTACCTTTCATCATTAATGTTATTTGTCATTCACACAGAGGAGGTTTAATATTTATATGATAGTTTGTTGGCCTTTCCATAGACACCCCAAATCCACTGGCCACTCTAGTGTTAAAATGGGGCAAAGTATGTAAGTCCTGTTGTCTTTAACCTACATGACATTCTGAATGTGCATGTATTTGAGAACTTATTACTCCTTAAAAAAGCATTAAGGGTATTAACAGTAACTAGTTACGTTACTCATTAAATTACTATATTACTTTAACTACCCCCTGCCCCACCCCTTCCTAAAAACTGACGGACAACCTGTTCAGCAGCTCATTTTAGAATAGAATCCACTTTACTGGAACAAAAATTTACCTTAGGAGTCTACATCAGCCAATCTGATAACACTGCAGCCTCTCAGACCAGATGATGCTGTAAACCAGCGGTTCCCAAACCCCGTCTCTCTCTAGGTTTGCTTGTATGTATGTATGTATGTATGTATGTATGTATGTATGTATGGGTTACTTGTTGCGAATAATTCAATTCAATTTTATTTATATAGCGCCAAATCACAACAACAGTTATCTCACAGCGCTTTTCATAAAAGAGCAGGTCTAGACCGTACTCTGTGATGATATTTTTTTTTCTTTTTTTTTTTTTTATTTATTTAATAAGAAATATAATTTACAGACCAAAATCTACAGAAACTCTACATGCTTATACATTTATGCTCACATTCATACCCCAGAACATACATGAGAAAAAAAAAAGGTTTTAACACTTTTACAAAATATATTACGACAGAAGAATAAATATGAGAAAGATAGGGAAAAAAAATACAAGATTTCATATAATTAATTATAATACACATAGAATATTATTCCATTTATTATTATATTCATCCAATTTATTTTTGCTTTCTGCTATTATCTTTTCCAAAAGAAGATGAGACCTTATGACATTCTTAAAGTGATCTAAACACAAGCTTGATGATGTTTTTGTTTTAAAAATAAACATTTTCCCTATTAATAAAATGGTATTTAACAAAAGAACACTATCTGTAAAATGACCAAGTACCATAGTTTGTGGTGTTATGGTAAGTTCTATCCTAGCCGTCTTTAACCAAACTTGGACACTTGACCAGAATTTATATACAAATGGACAAAAGTAAAATAAATGCCATAGGT
>NC_060156.1:29484559-29567151 GCF_021292245.1 Micropterus dolomieu
CAAATGAGTTATAGTTTGGTTTAGGTTTAGAGCTGATTAATAGGCTAGAGTCGAAGATAGCTGCAACTCCACCTCCTCGGCCTGTGCCTCGAGGAATGTGAGTATTAATATGACTGGGAGGGGTGGATTCATTTAGGCTAACATATTCTCCATCACCCAGCCAGGTTTCAGTAAGACAAAATAAATCAATATCATAATCTGATATTAGTTCATTTACTAGTACACCTTTAGAAGAGAGAGATCTGATGTTTAAGAGTCCACATTTAACTCTCCTATTCGTTTGCACTATTGCTCTTGTGGTTTTAATAATAGCCTATCAACACTTGAACAGCAGAGCTGTGTTGAAGAGACGGAAGCCGATATTGCAGAAGGTGCAATAAACATCAAAATCTGATGATGTGTTTCTATGATGACGAGGAGCGCAGTGTCCCTGTTATACCAGCGAACATGCCCGAAGTCACAGCTACGGGGTTTCACTCAATGACACTCTTATAAAGTGACGGCTTTTAAATCAGTCGCCCTCCCATAAATCACTGCGCTTGAACACAGCATGCATCTGTCTTCTTTTCACTGCAACTCTGCATCACGATGTAACGTTAAATATATTTATTACTTTAAAAAGTAACAGTGGCAGTAAAACCTTTTCTCATACTGGGATGATTAAACTTTGCAATCAATCCACAGGGAGGTGGGGGTATTTTCATGACAAAAAAATACATTTCAAAACATCCCCCCTTCTGTATTTACACAAATCACACCCTGTTATAGCCTCCTAAACTGATAACATGGAAAAAAAGAGGATCCATATGAGGATTTGTAAGTACAGCAGGGGTAGCTCAGCCTGAGAGAGAGAGGGAGAGGAGAGAGAGAGTGAAAGAGGTGTGTAAGTAGCCCTTCCCTTTGACCTAACTATAAATAATAACGTTTTTATTTCAAATTAAATTGACAAAGGAAAGTTTTTAATTCAGGTTTTTATTTCATGAAAAATTCCACACAAAATAATAACTGTTGCAGTTTACATCACTATACCGTCATTACATTTTTCCTTTGCGCACCCCCTAGAGGCAGCTCACGCACCCCAACGGGTGAGCGCACCACACTTTGTCTCTCTGTCATTCTCCTTTCTTCCTTTAGTGTTTAGCCTAGCAGCCAAATTGAACAACATAAGGTCTAGGTTCTCAACTTGAACTGACCCTGACCTGCTGTGTGCATACATGTCAAGGACTACAAAACAAGTGGCATTGTAGTAACGCAGTAACGTAGCGTTACTTGAATTAGGAACAGTAATATTACGGGTACTGAGGTCCCGCATGGCTCTCTTTTCTGAGGATGGCCCGATGTGTTCTCCCTGCGGTGCGGGCCCTGCGGCTGCTGAGGCGGCCCGGCGGCTTCACTCATGGCTTCACTCATTCATATTCTCCATTCACTGAGCCTAAGTGCTCAAACGGAAAATAACATTCACACGCCAAGCCATGTCGCACCACATCTACGCTCATGGGGAAGGCGTACATGGCAGCGGGCCAGGCAGGTGCGAGCTTGCACACCATGGCTGTGCTTCAAGCCTACCAAGCCGACCTGCTACAGGAGATGGTTCAGAGGGAGGATCCCTCTGTGGAAGATCTGGCGGAGCTTCGCAGAACCACGGACTTGTCTCTCCGGGCCACCAAAGAAACAGCCCGCTCCATTGGCCGGTCCATGTCGGTTCTGGTGGCCACAGAGCGTCACCTATGGCTCAACCTCGCAGGCATATCTGAGAAGGATAAGAGCTTCTGGTGAGCATGGCGGGCCTCTTCGGTGACACGGTGGACTCGGTGGTGGATCGGTTCCAGCACGTTCAGACGCAGGGTGAAGGGTTCCGCCAGTACCTTCCTCGCCGGTCTGGACCCAAGGCAGCTGAGGCTGCCAGGCGTAGGTCCCTTCCCTCTACGAGCTCCTACCGAGGGGAGAGGAAGCAAAGTGTTGCTTTTCGGGGGCCCCCCGAGGAGCTGGAGCAGCGAGGCGGCGCTCTCAACCTCAACCTTCTGAGAGACGCGATCTGAGGACCGTCATCCAGTCCCGACGGAGCTCAGGTAGGAGGTCCTGAAGACCGGGGCAGGGGAGTCTTTTCTCCCCTCCCGCACCCCCCCCCGGAGGCTGACCGAGGTCCCCTCCGCCGTGGCAATGGGTGATGTTATCCCGCCATTTACACGTTCGTGGAGATTCAGGTTCAAGATCCTCACCATCCCGGCCATCGTGACGCACATCCAATCCGAGGATTGGTTCGTCACGATAGATCTAAAGGACGCCTATTTCCACGTCTCCATCCGTCCTTCTCACAGGAAGTTCCTGAGGTTCGCCTTCTGGGGTGTGGCTTACCAGTATTGGGTTCTTCCATTCGGCCTGGCACTTTCCCCTCGCACATTCACCAAGTGTATAGATGCAGCACTGGCCCCGCTGAGGCTCCAGGGCATCCGGATTTTCAACTACATCGACGACTGGCTCATCCTAGCCCAGTCTCAAGAGTTGGCAGTTCGGCATCGAGATGTCGTTCTGGCTCATCTGCTGCGTTTAGGGCTGAGGCTCAACGCAATGAAGAGTGTGCTGGCGCCCACCCAATGGACTACGTTCCTAGGGGTAGTATGGGATTCGACAACGATGCGGGCACAATTGTCTCCGGCACGTGTCGACACCATATTGGCTGCCGTGAAAGGGGTGAAGTTAGGCCACGCCATCACTATAAAACACTAACGAGTGTTGGGTCTCCTGGCGGCTGCGTCCAGCGTAATACCATCTGGACTGCTGCACATGAGACCCCTGCAGTGGTGGCTAAGGACCAAGGGTTTTTCCCCGAGGGGAAATCTTTTCCGTCTGATTTGGGTTACGCGCAAGTGTCTTCGTTCCCTATCAGTTTGGAAGGAAACTTGGTTTCTGTCCCAGGGGCCCGTGCTGGGAGGGTCTTGTTGCCGGCTGGTCATTTTCGACAGACGCCTCCCTCACGGGCTGGGGCGCGGTCATGGGCGGCCGCTTTGCAAGGGGATCCTGGCAGGTGCATCAGTCCGAGTGGCATATCAACTGTCTTGAGTTGTTGAGGTACTTTGCCCCCTGAGGGGGCACAGTACCTAGAGGCGGGTCTAACAGCCGGAGCAGTCAAGACCCTCCTCAGCTCCAGGGCCCCGTCCACACGGAGGATGTACGGCCTGAAGTGGAGTGTTTTCCTATTACCTGCCCGGTGGTTCAGGTACTTGAGTTCCTCCAGGACCGGTTCTCTGCTGGTCTTTCCCCTTCCACCCTCAAGGTGTACGTGGCAGCTATTTCATCTTTCCACGCCCCTCTGAGGGAGGGGTCTTTGGGGAAACTTCCCTTGTTGTACGTTTCCTCCGTGGTGCCCGGAGGATGAGACCTGCGACTCGGTCCAAGGTTCCCACTTGGGATCTGGCAGTGGTTCTTGGGGCGTTGGCTGAGGCCCCCTTCGAACCCCTGGAGTCAGCTGAGGCTAAGCACTTGACCCTCAAGATGGCCTTTCTCCTTGCTATCACCTCTCTGAGGAGGGTGGGGGATCTCCAAGCGCTTTCGGTTTCCCCACAAAGCCTGGAGTTTACCCCGGGGAATATTAGGGCTATCCTGCACCCTCGTCCAGGATACATCCCTAAAGTGCCTTCTTGTGCGGCAGGATCCACAGTGCTGCAGGCATTTCATCCTCCACTTCATGTGACGGCGGAGGACGGGAGACTTCATCTGCTCTGCCCTGTCAGAGCACTGAGTATTTCAACTCTGAGGTCCTCCCGTTGGAGGAAGGCTGACCAGCTGCTAGTGTGTTTTGGGTCCCCCAGGGCTGGGCTCCCTGCATCCAAACATACTATTAGCAACTGGATTGTTCAGACTATTTCCAGACAGGTTCAGACAGGTGCCCGGTTTGCCTTCACCTGTGGCTGTGAGGGCTCATTCTACCAGAGGCATGGCGGCCTCTCGAGCCCTCCTTTCCGGGGCCTCTTTGCAGGATGTTTGTGTAGCGGCTGGCTGGGCCACTCTGCACCCATTCATTCGGTTTTACGGTCTTGACCTTCCTTTCGGCACCTGGCACTCTTGTGCTCTCCTCTTAGTCGTGCCACTTTATTGCACACTGGGGCAGGCGGGGTTTTCGGCACGGTTTAGTGGGTATCTCGTTCCCATAGTGTCGTAACCGACGCAGTTCGAGTTCCCTCGAAGGGGAACGTCTCGAGTTACGTATGTAACCCTGGTTCCCCGAGAAGGGGAACGAGACACTGCATCGGCCCGCCGCACCTCTCTCCCCGCCTGAAGCGCCTGCTTCATAGTTTAAGCTAATGATCAGTGTGTACAGGTGTGCTTTATACGCCTCCGGTTATTCCGTCACACCTTACTGTTCTAGCAACAAACCAATAGGATTGGAGTGATTTCATTCACGTTCAGACCTGCTGTTCCCATAGTGTCGTAACCAACGCAGTGTCTCGTTCCCCTTCTCGGGGAACCAGGGTTACATACATAACCTGAGACGTTTCATAGTAGCTGTAAATAGGACAGTGAAAACAGGACAACCATGTTACTGGACTTTGGTGACAGACAGCATCCAAGCTGTTTACACTGGGCTGAGTTTGACATAAACACACTCTCTCTCTCTCTGTGTTATCCCCTCTTTCTTTCCCTCTCGACCTGTGTGTCTCTCTCTCCTCCCTTCTGGAGCCCGCCATGGAGTCTTCTCCTGGCAGTCTCTCAGCGGTGGTACTTGGGTCAAAGGTTGAATATGTGACATAACTGTGTCAGGATCTGCTGCAGGTACATCACAACTAAAGATAAGACTCTGCCCCACTGCTGGGTCCTTCTAATTTTCTGTCAGACACTAAGGACACTGTCTTGGCTGTGTGTGTACATATAGTCTGTCTGCTGTGGACCTCCCAGTACTATTCATCTCTACATACTGTATTATGTAGATAGTGTGTGTTTGGGTGTGTGCATGAGTGTCCTCGCATGAAGAGGTACTGTGTGTGTGTGTGTGTTTGGGTGTGTGCATGAGTGTCCTCGCATGAAGAGGTACTGTGTGTGTGTGTGTGTTTGGGTGTGTGCATGAGTGTCCTCGCATGAAGAGGTACTGTGTGTGTGTGTGTGTTTGGGTGTGTGCATGAGTGTCCTCGCATGAAGAGGTACTGTGTGTGTGTGTGTGTGTGTGTGTGTGTGTGTGTGTGTGTGTGTGTGTGTGTGTGTGTGTGTGTGTGTGTGTGTGTGTGTGTGTGTGTGTGTGTGTGTGTGTGTGTGTGTGTGTGTGTGTGTGTGTATAAACAGCAGTTGAAATGCTTGCCCTATATGGTTCATAGCCTCATCTCTGTCTCTCTCTCTATTTCTGTGAGTGACCAGAAAACCTGAAAGGAAGTTCACCGCAAATCAACCTTTTTGCTCATTGGCTATTACCAGCCAGTCAGATTCCCTTAATTCATTGTTTCCTGAAGCATGACAAAATACCTGCACACCCTTTTAGAGCTACAAGGACAAGTCGATTAATTGATTAGTCGATTGACAGAAAACTGATCTGAAACTGCAATTGATCTGGGGGTGTCAATGGCTACTCTCACACTGCAGGCCTTAATGCTCAATTCCGATTCTTTTCCCAGATCTGATGGTTTTTTTCAGTTCACATTATTAGTTCACATAGTTTAAATGTGGCCCATTTCAGACTTCAGTGTGTACTGTCCACGGCCTGAAAGGGACCCATATGCGCAGACGAATAAAACAACGTCACTGTCAGGATTTCGTGGGTGAGCGCAGAGGAGGTGAGAGCCCAAACACAAGACACTGGAGCAGAGATGCAGTTCAGAAATTTTAATCCAAACAACAGCAATATACAAGGCCTACAGGTAGTAGATTAATCCATAATCCAAGACGGCAGAGAAATAGACAGGACGCTTCACACATGACACAACAGAGCGTATTCACACTACAATGACCGGAGAGAGACTTAACAGAAACACCAGCATATATACACAGGGACTAACGAGCAGGGCGGGAGCAACACAGGTGACGGGGATCAAGGTTAACGAGGCAGAGAGACAGCAGGGAAAACAGAGAGACAGGAAGGCAGGCAGAGACAACAGGGGGGAACAGAGACACACTTACAGATGCAAAACACAAGACCATACATTAAGTGGAACTCAAAGTATTTAGTGGACAAGCAGGCAGAGGAATTACTGGGGGAACAGACACAAACAAACAGATCACACCAACCAGGAACACAGACCAGGGGTAACACTAAGAAAATGAAACCAAAACCCCCGAGAAACCAAAATCAAAACACAGAGTAAACCAGACACAAGACAACAGACAGGACTGAAACCCAAAACACTGACTAAATGACAGATACCTAACCGATAAAAGAATAAACTCACAGAGAACTAAACGGAATAGATGACTAATATGCAGATACAAAACCAAACCCTCAGAATAAAAACCAAAAAACATAGCACACAGGACAGGATCGTGACAGTCACACGCAGCATGCTGTCATACAGAAGTAAAGAAGGCGCCACAGAGCTTAGCTCCAGTTAGCTCCTCCTTGCTAACCCTCCCGATTTTCACGGGAGACTCCCGTATTCTCCCAGTTTACTCCCGGGGCCACATGTCTCCCAAATTATGACAAATGTTCAAAACTTTCTGTCCTTTCCATCACGCTGTATAACGCATATGCCCCACAACTCTCTCTCTCGCTCTAAGCTGATGATGCCAAGGAAGGCCAGCCACTGTCTGGCTTGACACCAATCAAATCACAGCATGCGATCAACGTCATTCAGATGAAATAACAGGAGCTGTTAGCAACTTTAACTGGTGCAGTTATGGAGGGTGGAGATTTAGAGTTTTTAGTTATAAATAGTTTTACTAAACTACCACTACAGCAGCAATTTAAGATTAAATCTGACGGAAGACTAACGCCAAAACTGGAGCTGCGTCTGGAGAGGAAAAAAGGGGTTTTGAAAGTCCAATGAGGAAACCTATACCCGAACAGAGTGGCTAACGTTAGCTGGTAGCGCCAAACTTCAGTTGACTCTCTTGTTGAGGAGAACCTAAAAGCCAGTGGGAAATTTTATAACTTGGTTATTGACCACATCGCCACCAAGCCAGGAGAATGCCCTTCCTTTTCATATAGGGTGAGTGAAATGTCACCTCCTTCTCTCTCTGAACTGCAGCTATGTGTGCAATTTTTGACGTGGTTATATTGTTTATTTTGCTTTGCTTGCCTGGATTTAGCTGCGAATGAATAGTCCGCTGAAATAACCTTAGATAATGACTCATAGATAATGAGCACCACAGACAGCACCTGCCACAGGGCACTGGGCCAGGTTACCTGAATAATTGTTTATACTCTGTTAGTCTGGTACTCGGTTGTTAGTCTTGAGTGATGTTGTGTTATGAACATTTGGCCAAGCATTAAATAAGAAGTATGTAGGCATACGTGATACATACACCACTGCTACCTTGCAAATGTAACACATCAAACGTCTTCTGATTGAGCTTGTGAATGCTTCTTTTACTGTTAACGGTAGCCTATTTGTACTGTGCACTATAAGCAGCGGGCTATGTATGCTGTTTGGGGTGAGAGAGAGTAAGTGAGTGAGAGAGAAAGAGAGAGAGTGTGTACATGTCGGTAAATGCAACATTCAGCGCGTGTATTGATAATGGATAGTGTTCTTTAAAGTTTGATTGAATTTGTGTAAAATTATACCCTGCACTGTAATAGCACAATACATTAGATAAATGTCTGTTTTGCCCTCCAAAAACGGACATCCCCTCTGGCTTAGAGAGGTTTAGTTGAAGGTGGCAAGCCTTCATCCATGCCGAGACAGTCTGAGATCCGCACCGAGACGCTGGGGTCGTTGGGCATGAAGGGTAGGTAGAGCTACGTATCGTCTGCGTAGCAGTGGTAAGAGAAGCCATGCGATCAAATGATCGTCCCCAGTGAGGTGGTGGTGAACTGAGAAGAGAAAGGCTAGCACTGAGCCTTGGGGCATCCCTGTGGAGAGGCAGTGGGAGGAAGATAATTGTCCTTGCCACAAAACATTGTAGGAACACTCTACAATGATTCAAACCACAGGAGTGCTTTACATGAGATGCCCTTTGCTGAGAGTGCGGATTGCAGGATCCTGTGGTCGACTGTGTCAAAGGCAGCTGATAGGTCAAGCAGGATAAGAACCGAGGATTGGGCTGCAGCTTTAGCTGACCTTAGGGCTTCTGTTACAGACAGAAGAGCTGTTTCAGTAGAGTGGCCACTCTTAAAACCAGACTGATATGGATCTAGGAGGTCATTCTGTGAGAGGAATTCTGAGACCGTTAAGAAGACTGCCTGTTTGATGGCTTTGGATAAAAATGGTAGAAGTGAAACTGGCCGATAGTTCTCAACTTGAGTAGGGTCGAGGGAGGGCTTTTTGAGCAAGGGTTTAACCTGCACCCTTTTGGCTTGGAGGAGATTAGTAGAATTGGATCCAGTGGGCATGTAGGAAGACGGCTACAGGTCAGGAGTTCTGATACTTAGCTCTCTGTGAGAGGAGTAAACGAGGAGAATGAAGTGCCATTGACTGGGAGGACAGGGGAACAGATGTAGTAGGACTGCTACACAGGGCCAGCCCTGGCAATGTTGGTGCCCTAGACGAGATTTTAAATCGGCGCCCCAACTTTGCCCAACCCTAAAAAGTGCACCTCAGCGGTTGGAGCCATCGCTTCCCTATCCTAAAGAATTATTTTAAATGTTTTCTTGCAGTATTTCTAGAAATGCAAGAGCACTGGTTTAGTTTCAATGGTGGAGATGACTCAGATGAAGAGGAGAGTCCGGGGGTCCTCCCCAAGAATATTTTAAGCATTGAGGACTTAATTTCCTGCATTCTGGTGAAAATTTCTGCCTTTTCTGCCTCAAATTATGGTGGAAAAATCTTCATTTATGTAAAGGGGAATAACAAATTCGGGCAGCAGGTGACAATTCAAAATATAAAAAATGTATAGAATATAATGCAGTAAGGCTTTCAGGCATTCTGTAGCTATTGCTTTTAAATAGCCTATATTTCTCCTGTAGATCAACTTTTCTAATTTAATAAAATCCAGCACACATGCAGGCATGATTCAGTCTTCCCTCCTCTTTTGTGTCTTTTGCATGCGGATGTGCATGTGGCACCTTTTCCCCTCAAATAACCGTTATAGTGTAGTAGTTATAAATTCCTGGACTTTGGACGTTTTAGCAGGTTTGCTGCACATGTTCAGAACTTACTGCACATTCAGAATCTCTTCCACATCTGTCATCTCTGACATGTCGAACAAAAGAGCAGGCTAATATTAAGAGACGTCATTTGTTTGCATCTTTTAAGCCTACCTGCCCTATACTCTGCTGTGCATTAGGCTACTTATTGCTCCGTTTGACCGATACAGTGCACAGACTGCATGTTGCATGTGAAACCAAGACCTGGGCTGGGCTGAGTTGATTTGTGGCAAGTCAAAAACCTTCTCTTGTGCCCCCCCTGACATTTTGCGCCCTAGGCAACCGCCTATGTCGCCTATGCCATGGGCCGGACCTGCTGCTACATGTTAGCCTTGGTGTTGAGCCTTTTGCGCCATTTGCCGAGGGAGATGAAGGGAGACATGTAGAAGGACTGCTACATGGTACATTTTCTTGTGCCGTGCTCACACAGTGGGAGCTGACCACAATGGGAATAGACCAGGTGATTTTGAGTGATTTAGAGAATTGGCTAGTTATAGCCGCCACCTTGCCTTTGAAGAAGAAAACTAAAGGTATCAGCAGACAGGTTTGTGGGTAGAGGAGGTGGAGGAAAATCATTTCCTTGAGTCAGTGGCACTGCTAATTCTGTCAGTATAGAATGCAATTTTAGCAGCACTAGGCACTAGTAGGTACAACAGATTGTGGAATCTGTGGAGTAGATGGCTTCAGCCAGCAGCCTTGAACTGGTTGCAGTGGCTGCAACATATTCCTACAGTGTAATTGTATCCGTCAAAATCACATTCACAAAAAGTGTTTCTCAGACTGTTAACCAACAAGTCCTCCAACCTAAACAATGAAATAAGTTGATTATCCATGCCTCCAAAACGACACATACAAGCGTTTCATGTCAGGCGACTGGACCTTAACCATGTTACGTAAGTCGCATGAACTATGTTACATGACATTCAACACGTGGTTAACGTTGTGAAACAGTCACTGTTTGGTTAGGTTTAGAAAAACGTTAAGTAAGTAAAGTAAGTAAATAACTTAAGTCACATGACGGAAGTCAATAACGGAAGTTATGTTATGGAAGTCAGTAACGCTATTTACGTTAAAACTCACAATAATTAACACTTACTTGGTTTCAAATGGGACTTGAACGCCATTCTCCTGAGTAAAAACCCAGGGTTTGATCCACCCAAACACACCATCCTTCCTCCTTAGTTGGACTTTCTCGCTATTTATAATACGTCACCAGACTTCCTCCTTTGCTACCGTTGTACGGCCACAGTTCCCGCTCTGAAATCTTCTTGTGAGGCGAGTTGTTGCAGGAAGACAACGGTGGAAATGTGAGTCAGAGTTTGAGAGAGGACTTTGTTGTGTTTGAGAAATGTTAGGAAATATAGTGTTGCTAATAGTAATTCTATATACACAACAAACTCCTCTCCCTTGTTTTAAAATACCAAAATTATCATTTAAGGCTGCTGTGACCTGTTATTAAAAAAACTGGCATTTCACTGACAATAAAATACAAAATACACACTTAATTCGAGAAAACCTTTCTCTAACCTACATTCCTTAAGGACAACTAAAACTTTTCCTTCTTGTTTTGCAATAGCAATATTGAGGTACTTAGCCACTTGTCTCGCTACATCTCCATGTTGTTAGCAGTGCTAGCCTTGACCTTGACAACCAAGCAGCCTGCCATCACACCTCATTAACATTAACAACAGCCTGCCTGGTGTGAACTGCTGGCTATGGGAACCTTCTGGACTTTTATGGCTCCAATTGGCTGTCACGTTCTAACATGTGGAAAGAGGAAGTTGTATTATCTTCACTGCTAGGCTAATGGTAGGCTGCATTCATGTTAGCCTCACTGTGTGCCGTGGTTAACACCCACACCACTCAGCAGTGCTGTATCAAATTCTGCAAGAACATTGAGGAAATTATTGCCCACACGTGTAATATTAATACTCTTACTAATTGTACTTAATAATAACTGAAAATGCAATAAGTTGTTTATCGTGTTCATGTATTACTACAATGGATAACAAAAACATGGCAGTGATTCTTTAAGCAGGGATAACTGCCTCATTAAAAGTACAGAACATTTTAACTGATGATAGTGTAATATATGGAGTTACAAACTATATTCAGTTGACATTTTGAACTGATCTCCTCTATATCTTCTGTTTGGTTTTCCTTTTCTGAAGGTCTTAAAATTCACATTCCATTCAAGCATGCAGAAAAACATGAACATTGGCTTACAGGTGAACTGAGGTGGCAGGATATGGAGATGATTTTGAAGAGTGTTTTTGAACAAGTAGTTCCAGGAACTAAGGAGCAAGTGAAGCGAAACTCAGGAATTAAAAGTTCCATTTGGGCACTTTACTTTTCCAAACAACTGAAGGACCTGTGAATATTAAGAAAATGAGTCAGATAATAAATTAAAAAACACGATTTCAGATTCAGTTTCCACTGGTGATGAAATGACAATGCAAAGTTATCATGTTGTTCTTTCTAGTTTACTGTTGCAAAGCTCTAATGTTTAAATGGATGCTGCAAATGAAACATGCAGAGAGTGAACGTGAACATGTTGAAACATTTAGCAAACTCTACCCCAATTGTTCCAGGGAAATGAACATACACATATTGTATGTTGTGATTGTGGTGTGTGTGTGTGTGTGTGTGTGTGTGTGTGTGTGTGTGTGTGTGCGTGCGCCAGTGAAGGGCATTAAGTACATAGTATATGCTCTTAAACAATGTCTGATGTTTTATGTTTGATATGTCGTGTATTTTTGAATAATGTTGATATTTATATTGTATGTATTTGTATTTATTTGTATTTGGGGACTGCAGATGTAAATTAGCCTAAGGCTAACTCTGGTGTAATGCATCAAATGTTTACATTTATGTTATTAATTGCACATGGTCCCTTCTAAATAAAAATCAATCAATCAATCAATCAATCAATCAATCAATAATGAACATACATACTACTCATACAGGACAGGACTGCACCAAGTTG
The DNA here is from genome assembly GCF_021292245.1 of Micropterus dolomieu. Classification (NCBI taxonomy): domain Eukaryota; kingdom Metazoa; phylum Chordata; class Actinopteri; order Centrarchiformes; family Centrarchidae; genus Micropterus; species Micropterus dolomieu. The sequence continues at coordinate 29,496,769 of NC_060156.1, forward strand.
GAACCACTATATTGCCTAGTCTGAGGTGAGATCAATGACTGATCTCCATCAATTTTTGAAGGCTTTTGTTAAAAATGTTCTGAAAAAAACCTTGCAATGAATGTTAAAGTGAAACAATGCACAATAAGAAAAAATGCAATGCAGCTGAAATATAGAAGAAAGAAATGCATTGTCCAAAAGCTGATTACTGCATTATATTCCATTATATTTTTATATTTTAAATTGTCACCTGTACTGGCACCTACTTCTTTCCAGTTCATGATCTGGCAGGGACAATGGGCCAACTTAAGTTCTGGCGTCCTTATTTTACCCCCATAAAATCCCTTACTTGAGCGGTAGTACTTTCCCAAAGTACCTGAACTTTAGGGGGGTGGGGCTTGCCTTGCAGTGTCTTTCTGAATGGTCAATTCAGTGTATTTGGGGTGTTTTGCTACTACTGCTTGTCTCTTTTTCTCTTTTCCACCGTTGACATTTGCAAAACAATATATTTATTATATATTATATATTTATAGCTCGGAAATAGAAGTTGTTCTGCAGCATCGTCCTGTGGTGTGTTTACAGCTAACAGCTAATGGAGTTAAGCTGTATACTGGGTCCAGAGTTATTGTTTTAAGTCAGGAGGTTTCTACAAGGAGCCAAAGTAGATCTCCTCCTCTCCAAAACAAACGGACCAGCTGATTACAGCTGTTAATAAAGCATGTTAAAAATCAGGTTCCTCCAACGCTCAGGTGGACACAGACGTGAGTGCTGCAAATTGAGCTGCTGCTCTTGTCGGCTGGAAATGTCTTAATGTCTTTCGACGCTGGAGGTGACCCATTCTGTTTTCAGACTTGCCAAAGTGGTGTGTTTTTTATTATTTGTGTTTCTTTTTCTGTGCTGGAGTTCTTTTAAGAACTTGATGGCTTTATCCAGTCTTTTATTAAATATGTTATGAACTTGAATCATGTGTCTATTTATTATACTCCCACACAAAAAAGCAATTTAGTGGTCAAGCATATTGTTTTTCATTATATTCCAATCAAATCTGATACATTTTGCTCATAGCTAGTGACATTACTAAATAATGATGCCTGTCCGATGCATACGTCAGCTGGTTAATTAGCCTAATCTTCACAGGTCTTTAGACTGTGGTAGAAACACACACAACAATGGCCTGAAGGAATTTTTTAGTTCCTTAAAAAGTAGATGCTGGATTATAAGTCCTGAGAATTTTTGGTGGACACGCGGCTTTTGCTACGGCCAGGAACTATGAGGAACCTAATTTAGACCCTGTTTCCAATGGTTGAAGTGCAGCTAAGGTTGCTGAGATTCTAAGAGAGTTTCTTGAGATGATGGACCAGTTCTTGCAGTGGAAATGGGCTGCACATTGGTTAATTGAGGTTAAGAGACAATGCCTGCCTGAGTAGCTCTGTGCAAAAACAGTTCTTTGCTCCTGGGTTGTAACTGTCCGCATGGCAGAACTGGCAGACTGTACTGTCATGAGGGTTTTCTCGTGATATTGCTCACGTGGGTACAGAGGCCAGAAAGGTGGATAGGATGGAGGCAAGGAAACAAAAAATGGTAGGAAAGGAAAGAGAGGAGTGAGGGAGGCACTGGAGGAAGGAAGCAATGCAGATGGGACAACAAAGAGACAAGCAAGAGTGGAAAGCGTGAAGGAAAGAGGGTGAGGAGGAGTGGGCAGATGGGGTGATGGGCCTGACAAAGGAGGAAGCAAAAAGAATAACGAAAGGAATCGAGTCTAGGAGAGGGGATGAATGAGATCAGCACACTTTCAGGCAGTCGGAAAGTGTGCTCGCAACAGCTTTTACAAATGGCTGCTAAGCTGTGAAATATTTAAGGACTGGCACCCTTCTCATATGTCAAAAAGAATCTCCCTTGCACCAAAAGGTGACCCAGGAAAACAAACAAGGCACCCAAAGCTCTGGTTGTTAAATAAAGCTTATTCTTCTCTTGTGTTTTAATGGTCAAGGTCAGCTACAGTAAGGTTAAAGCAAGTGTAACGATATGTGAAAGCAGAGAACAACAACAGCAGAACAACAAAATGAAAACTTGACATGAAGAAATTCTGCAGAGTACAGGGGAAATGCACAGTAGTCAGCCAAATTTTAACTGCCTGCTGAGGAAATGTAAAAGATTTTATTGGTGTTTAAAAGAAGATAAAGTGAATGAGGGCCTATTGTATGCAGCTCTGCAGAGAAGTGGGGGTGGGGGTAGAGGATTGTGAAGGGCTCAAGAAGCTTTGAAACACAGCGGTTCAGGATCAGCCTCCTCAGCTGTAAAAAAACATGAAGGCCAAATCTGTTTTATTCCGCCGTAAAAAAGGGCCTCCTGCCACACAGCTCTGTTTACACAAATGCCTTTTATGTAAAGTCACCAAACTAGAAATGATGGTATTAAGAATGTACAAAAAATTATATTGTTTCCCACTTCAAAGCAGAGGGAAAAGCTGCCTTGAGGAAATTAATTGCATAGTCATAAATGTAAGCTTTGAGTGAGTATAATAGCAGCAGAGCCATTTATGCTTACGAGTTATGAGCTGGCCTTTGTTTATGAGTTTGCCTTTAAAAAAACAAAGCGGTTTCAGTTTTTGAATGCAAAAAAGGCCCTAACTCATGCTCATCTCCTGGACTGTTGCCTGTGCTGACAGTATTTGCCAAAGTAACAGCAAGTGGTGAACTTGTGACCTCTCTCAGAGTTACCAAGAAGAGATGTTGCAGCATTGTACATTGTAAAAGCTTCCTATTAAAAGTTCTACTTTGCTACTACACACTACTAATGTGCACAATCTAATTAATCCAATCCAACAATAACAAACTGAAATGTTACCATATCACATTAGCTAAGTTTCCATCCAAATTTAGCGCAAATGTTAACCAAATTTCCAGAACATTGGAAAAGAAAATGGAAATGAAGGGGCAAAATGACAGAATTAAAAGTGACACAAGTAAAACTTAAAACTAACATAATATCAAGTTTATTGTTATAGTCATACACAGTACAACACATGCCGCAATCCGTTCTTTGCATTTAAAGTATGAATGCTGTATTGTGGGAAAGTTACACAAACACAGCCCCCTCAGGGTGGGCGACCCTTTTAAGTTTAAGAACCATTGCCTTGTGTGATGATCTGCAGGGAGGGTTTCTCTCCTGTCACTCTGTTTAGACACAGCTGATAAATATGCGGAATAAGTACGTAAAACAAATAACAAGCAGCATTACTGTTTTTAATAGGTACAGTGGATGGGCAGATTTTGATATTGTGCGTGTGAAGATTTTTACAAAAACTCATTGTACCTTTCAACCTTTCATCTAACATAATCATCAGGTCAAAATTATAAATTGTCCAACACCTTGGTTTATAACCAAATACTAATAACATTCCCACCAGCCTTAGCAGTAGTTTGAGTTAGCGCTAATTAGCATTAGTGCTAATTAGCATATGTTAGCGTGCTCCCAGCACCACTGTGCCTGAGTACAACCGAACAGAGCCACTATCACCACTGTAGACTCTTAGTCTTGTTTTAGTGTTCACCAGGTAAATGGAAAAAAGGGAATGCAATCCTTTCTCTGGTGCGTCAGGATCACTGTACACTAAGGCTGAAGGAATTTCCTGGGAATTTAGAAGAATAACTAATTCTCTTGAAAGTACATTATCTCTCCTAGAATATAAATAGACTAAGTGTTAACTTATTTTGCCATCTGAGCATGAGAAGTAATTGGAAAAATCAGCTGCAGGTGAAAAGCTGATCAAGACACACAAGTGCATGCAAAAGTCTGATATATTTCCCTGGAAAAGGATGTAGATTTGGAAAGAATTCCTGGGATAATGTTTACAAATTTTCTAACATACTGTGCACTACTTCAATGTGATATAATAAATAGAAATGGTATATGTCATCTGTTTTTCAGAAATGTGTTCTGTGTTCTTGACTGTTGATAATGAAAGAGTATCTCCAGGTGTAAGCTCTATGAAAGCCCAAGATCAGGGGGGATAATGTGAGATAATCTGCTCAGGTGGCAACAAGACACTTGTAGAAAATAGTGTTTTGTTTGTGTGTACATGTTTATGAGTGCGGAAAAAAAGCTCGAGAATGATCTAAAGTTCTGTAGACTATGTTTATAGCAAGCATGTTTTGAGTTGTTCATTTACATTGTGGAATGTATACCGTAAAACTTCAATTAATAGCCCAGTCCCATTTAGCCGCCTACCCGATTTACTGGCCTTGTGTGAGAACACATTTTGACAAATAAACGCAGGCCTCAACTAAATGCCTGGCCTGTTTTTTATGGAAGTTGCATGGTCTTTGGATGTACAAAACCATTTATACCCTGCGGGTCGCCCACTTTAGCTGCTTAGATCATTAATACAACTATTAATGTTTAACACATCGTTAGATTGGTTAGATTTTCCACAGTTCAATCGTTCAGTTCATTTAATGGAAACAACAAGCCTGAAAGTCTAATTCTTATAGATTTACCAGTGTAACCGGCATGGTATATATCTGAATGTGGCCGTTCCTTGATTACTTATATTCCTTTAGTCTGTAAGGGTCCACCAATCAAAAGAATCAAAACAGCTTTTCATAAAAATGAATCCAAGTTGTGAATCCTATTATGTGAAGTCCATCACTCTCTGTCTGCTAACTTCTCTCATCCTGCACCGTGTTGTTGTTTTCGTTACGTTGCTGCCTTCAAAATAAAAGCGCGTAAGCTGTCAGTCGGCGCTGCATCAAATGAATGACGTGTATTTGATATATTATAGTACTATTCATACTGTTTGAAATAAATTTACTTTTTCATAGTAGCCTATTTAATTTTTTGTGCGAAAGGAATTAAAGGCCTGTCCCAAATATAGGCAAGGTTAATTCAATGATAATAGCAAATAAAAGCCCGGGCTATTAATCAAAGTTTGTAAGTACAAGTAACTTGGCAATTCAGTTCATTTAGGAAGGTGAAATCAATGTCACTTTGATCTTGATAGCACCAAGAACAGAGAGCAGTGAAAAAGGATTTGGATTCTATCTCACAGATTTGAAATGACCACAAGTGTCAATTACATAATAATGGAAATGTAATTTACCTCAATTTCCTAGCTTTCTTTAAGTCAGCTACTTTAAGGACATTCTCATGATGAGGCCAACAGACTTAAGGGTGAATTTTAGATGTGGCATCATACAAAGTCAATGGAAGGTTACAAGTGAGCCCTCTAAACAACTCAAACTATGTCCATGCAAGCTGAAAATGTGGAAGTACCTTCAGTTAAAGGTTTTTTGTGTAATTTGTAAGGGGAATAATGTACAGACGTTACATAAATTACAGAAGCTGGCTGTAAATGTGCGAAATACCCAACAGTCAGACTAAAAGAGCAAGTCCAGTTCCCTCTGACTTGATTTTAATGACTAAATACTAACATTTAGACAATATGCCAAATGAGGGCTGATGTGCAATTCAAAACAGGTTTTACCAAGGACAAAATGAAACGATGATAAATGATAAAACATTAACAACTAACTCTGTTACTTAATATGATGCATACTGACTCATCTGAAGTATTAAAGGAAGTATAAATGGACATACCGTCTTATGCTACTGACTACACAGACTATACTTGTTAGTTGGATAAATATATTGTTGGTTCTAACCTTTTGTGGCATTTGTTGACAACAAAAAAAGAGAGAATAACACCATATGATCCATCTACTTCTACATCTGCTTGATGCTCAAATTAAACTAATTCTGAAAGGTTTATAAGTGTTATTCTGTGTTTTTCTTGTTGTCAGCAAACAAGATGAAAAGACCAACAATGCGTTAGTCTGTCTGTCCTCCCTCCCTACCCTGGCAGGGGCAGTCAGCACATTAGTTCCAACTAAAGACGTAAATCTTTACAATGCCCTCCCCCAAAAAATAGCTTAATCTTTAAAAGAGTAATTTCCTGAAACAGCTGGGAACTATAGTTTTTAGCAAATGTCCCTAACAAATGGTGTATTTTTTGGGGACTAATATCAGCTGCAGATGAATCCACATTTGTTGCTCTAGTAATTATTTACAGCAGCAGGACAGTGTATATGGGATTGAGTCAAAATAAACTATAGTGTTTGTTAGTGGTAATGACACTGCAAAGTTTTAAACATTTTTGGACAAGCTCTATCATTTAGTCATTTGGCTCTTTTCACAGGGTTTATTGACAGTAGGAAAGGTATAGAATATTGCAAGCCTTATCCTTTAAACTGTTGGATAATGAGTTGGATATTGAGCTACAGCAGCAAAAAGAGTGACAGCTAGAGTCTTACATTTTTGTGAACGGCAGCCCATAAACTGATGGTGAAAGAACCTTTGACATGAAAATAGTTCTGGACACTGTGTTGCTGACAGGAGTTCTCACCATTCACATTCCTCTGTATATCTAATATCACACCACATCTTCTCAAGAAAGCAGGGGCACTGACATACAGAAGCTGCACCCAGCAACACTTTGGGTTGTTTAACTGGTATTTAGTGTGGCTACTTGTGCAGTATATGAGTTACTCAATTGTGTGGGCTGTGATGACATGATGAGAGAAAGTCAAGATGTTTCATATTTGCTGCCTAAGGCCTGACTATTTTGTTCAGCTTAAGTCTAGCAGTATGTACATAACACATACATAAAATCCCTTGTGCAGAGTAAAATTGTTATCTTTCAGTGTTGCTGGGTGGAAGCATGTTCTATTTGGGAGCATGGTTGTCTGTAGTCAAGCAGCAGCATTTACTGGAATATTTTTCCAACTAGAATGTGGGGCCTCAGGGCCTCAGAGTTCTCTCATTTTCATCATACGACTAAATAAGCTCCCAACGCTGTGATGGTGTCCTGTCTTTTTTTTTCACAAACTGTACATTTGGCTGTTTGCTCCCAGATAGCTCAAAGCAAGGAAACACTTCCAGATAGAGCTGCATGGGCGTAACCAAAACTCAGGGGATAGCTGACGTGTGTGAACATGTCCTGTCAGAGAACAGTGAGATCCCAGGTGATGTCCTCATGGACAAACACATGACTCATCCGTCCATATATATATATATATATATATATATATATATAAATATCTACGCACACACATAGAGGGATGAGATCACACTATTTCTTCATCAGTGTTGGTTCACTTTCATGTTGTAAGGTGAAGTAAATTTGGTAAGGATCAAGTCCAATGGTTATGGTTTTACATTCTTAACCATAAAAAGGCCCACTGCATGTTAACCATGATGTTTAATGTTGAGGTTGACCTGATACAGTCACATAACAACATTTACCGTGTGATGTTATTCAGGACAGAGGCAGGCCAGGTGTTTTCTTTATGGCTCAGAGGAGGATAGCCTCATCACAGGTGCTATACAGATGCCGGCCCAAAACTGATTCGCTACCATGGTGTCACTCTGCAAGGCTTTTCCATGATCCATGAATTAGCTCCAAGACCAGGAGGAGATCCAAGAGGAGGGTAGATCGATTGAAAATGAGCGGCTGTAGCTGAACGCAGCTGCAAAGTCACTCACAGAGTCCATCTCAAGACTGCCGAATATCAGTTTCAAGTAATAATCATTAACATTTTGTTTTAAAATATTACAATTTAAATTCCAGTCCACATTCTATTTTTGATTGATGTCATACAGTAGTGGTTAAACCTGTTCTCATTTCATAAAAGCTTTTACGTTTGCTGTTCTATTTTAAGTTAGTGGGAAAATATCTTGCATTAAAAATTAGGAAGTGAAGCTTTTTATGTTCACAGGACAATAATGGCAGCTTGTTTGAAATAAATAGAAGAAAATCAGCTTGTGACACCATTTATCAGCTAATTACTGCCATGGGACTGTGTAAAGGAGATTTGAAATGACCACAAGTGTCAATTACATAATAATGGAAATGTAATTTACCTCAATTTTCCTAGTTTTTTTTAAGTCAGCTACTTTAAGGACATTCTCATGATGAGGCCAACAGACTCAAGGGTGAATTTTTTGCATAAAAAGTCAATGGAATGTTACAAGTGAGCCCTCTAACGACTCAAACTATGTCCATGCAAGCTGAAAATGTGGAAGTACCTTCAGTTAAAGGTTTCTTGTGTAATTTGTAAGGGGAATAATGTACAGACATTACATAAATTACAGAAGCTGGCTGTAAATGTGCGGAAAACCCAACAGTCAGACTAAAAGAGCAAGTCCAGTTCCCTCTGACTTGATTTTAACCCCTTGAAGCCGATTGTCGCAAATTCGCATCATTCCTCTTCCTTGCAGACTGCAAGCCAAGATAGCACATGGATTCCCCCAATGCCTGTGGAACCTTTTGCAAGCCCTGGTTTCTCATTTATGCCTGTTGTCACTAATTTGCATCATACCTACACATACCTGAATTTATATCTTTTCTATGTTCTAAAGACAAATGAACAATCTTCACTTAATTTAACATCAGCTTGAAAGCAAATGAAAGCACAAATAATTTTGTTTATTTTTTGATCGTAAAAAAATTCAGGCGTTAAGGGGTTAATCAAGGTTTTACCAAGGACAAAATGAAACGATGATAAATGATAAAACATTAACAACTAACTCTGTTACTTAATATGATGCATACTGACTCATCTGAAGTATTAATGGATCATTTGATTATAAAGAGTGAATACAATTATATCAGTTAAGTACACCAATACGCCTGTATTCTTCAGTTCAACAACAGTCAGATTGTAGATTGTAAAACTCTTCTTGGGTTTCCTCCCAATGTGCTCCTCATTAATCCCCGGGAGAGAAATCTAACCAGATTCCAGTTAGTTCACCCACATGTCTGCAAACAATTAAGCAATCAAAAAGAGTCATTCCTAGAGGAAGCTAGCCTATTATTCTGAATTACAGTTTGAGAGATTGTATTTCCTTGTCTTGTTTCATTGTGAGCTGCATGTGTCCCTGATCAACACGCCTCTCTTGGTTAATCAAGCACACATTCTAGTTTGACATGTTCTTACTTCTTTAATGTATAACATTCAATCTGGTCATTTGCAAGCTTCAAATGACCCTACTGTGCAATTCAAAATACTGAAGACTAATATTAGAGATTACAGAAATCATGTCAATCTAAGTTGTAAAATAATATATGGTTCTGATTAAATTGCTTGCTGGGAAAGATTTTTTTTTACTTGCAGCATATGACCAGAGATGTGTAGTTTACCGGAAAGCAGCAGGATATCCCAACAGCATCAGGAAGGACATCCGTGAAACTAATCAACCCAAAACCACAGAGCCCCTTAAGTGGCCGGATTCACATATCCTTACGCATGGGATCAAGCCAGCCAGATCCTGTATCTAATAGGGGCAAAGTTGACTAATCGGGCTTTAAGTCATCTTTATTGACCATGAATTAATTCCAAGGACCCCCCACAAATATCTTGACTGAGATGGATGTTGAATGGCTTAATGATGGAGCGAATAATCTGCTTAAGAGCTTTCTTTCTATAATTCTGAATGTAACCCACATTGGACCACTGCATTTTTAGCAACACTACAGTATGGCTCAAGGGATGACAATGTCTGTCCGTCACATGGTTCACCACGTTGGTCCAGACTGATATATGTACAGCTACTGGATGGATTGCCTTGCAGTTTTGTACATTAATTGTCCCTAGAGGATAAATCCCATGGACTTTGAATCCCCTAAATTTTTTCGTAGCGCCACCAGGAGGTCAAAGTTTTCACTTATTTAAAATAAAAAATATCTCAACATCTGCTGGGTGGATTGGCACCAAATATATTCGTACAGACACACATGTTCCACTCAGAATAAATTGTAATAACTTTGATGATTCCCTAACTTTTCATCACTGTCAAAACATGCATTTTTCCAATACTTTGGTTTTTGACCAAATATCGGCAGAAATATATTCTGTAATTAAACATGATATGTTCCTATAAGAATAGGAAAGGCAACATGATAGACGTGCTGCTCTCTGATGTATTGTGTAGCTAACATAACATGTATTAACGCACTGTGTCAACAACAATGCCACAATCTGTTCCTCAAAATAGACATTTCCTGGAATCAGTTCACTCAGTATTTCAGATTGGGAAATGAAGTGGTGAGAAGGGGGGATGTCCAGTGTGGGGGAGGTGGGATCAGAGCCGGATTAGAGGGAAGCTGTAATTTACTGACTGGTAGCTGGGAAAGAGCTTCCCATCATCACCACCTATTTCTCAGGCCATCACCATCAGGCCATGAAACCCTGCTTTATTATTTTTCGTCTCATTTTAAATTTGGTGAAATTCTGTATTTTACAGTTAATGTACAGTACTTTAGTATATAACAGTTTTATGGGTCTTTATACATCCACAGTTGCTCGACATCTGTCCCAGGATAAGAAAAACACAGGTATGCTTGCTTTGTGATAGTCTTGGAGATATTGTACCCTTCACTTCTCACCTGACTGCATAAAAACCCCAGTTGCTTTTGTTGGGCACTTGCTGGGCAGGTGACCTGACAGACTGAAAATCTGCCTCATTAGAAATGTATTATTCTCTAAAGGCTTAGATTAGGGTTTGTAAAATCCAGCTCCTGGGCCAAGCAGTTTTGGCAAATACATTTAATGGTTTGTTTTGGCATACATGCTGTAGGTACCAGATTGAACTAGTGTTTAGACAGTCACAGAGAAGTGAGTTTACTAGTCAGGGAGTTTAAGCAGATTATAATTTTTTTTTAAACTTGTAACAACCATCCTGCCTATTTGAGGCCACAAAGAGTATAGTCATCTCACTGTTGATGCAGATACGAGCAGCTGTGCATCTTCCCCCAGTGACACAGTGAAAGCACATAGCAGCTTAAAGCTCAGTTGTACAATTCATATAAACAAACAAGTAAGCAAAAGGGGGGTAATCACTGTTAAGCCAAGTAAAGATGGCTGCTGTTGGAATATCCCCTGGTGGCCAAAGTGCGCTCTAACTTCCTGAGTCCCTCTTTCCCTACCCATCGCAAGGGTGTCCACCCTGCATGATGTCTAGGTTCATGTGGAGATCCACCCAAGTGCTACAGCTCTTGTTGTTGCTGTTTTAACTGTACTAGGAATGTGGGAGGAAGGAAATGACACTTCACATTTATGTGGATATTTGCAGTGAAAACGGTATTGATCCTCTGATGAGTTTTTCCTTTTCTGTTCCATCCCATTGTTGAACCCTTATATCTGACTCTGCTGAGTTACAAATGAGTTGGGGAGATTAGGGAAAAGCTCAATAATGCAGCATCTTTGTTTAGTATATTTTGCCCTCTCCCTCTTTAGAATTCTTTTTTTTGTTCATTTTCATTCCCAAGGCTTGCCCCCTCCTTGCAGAGAAATCCACAGGGGTTTTGACCATCCCACCTGCAGAGAGAATAATATCCTAAATCCATATTAGTGCTCTTTCCCAAAAGCTTTGGTCAACAGATGGTTTACCCAAATCCCCTGGACCTCCCATCCAAACCCCCTCTGCCCCATTTGACTCTGAGCATGGACATGTGTTGGCAGGTTCCTATTATAAAAAAAGGAGATCCCAGGATTCCCTCCCAAATGTTATTTATGCATTTATTTATTTCTAGTGCCTCATATAGGACACAACTAGTATTGACACAAAGGATCCAGGAAGGCTGGATTTGACATTAATTAATCTTTCATCTCATAATCACAGCAATAATCAAGAATTTTGACCTTATGAAGAACAGGATAATAAAATGCCATGAAACTGTGACTGAGCATGACAGCATAAAAAGTTAAAATAAATTAATGCTCAGTCTGATTTTCTTGCAATCAACATGTTTTGATTCACACTTCACTGGTGATTTTTCTCAGCTGGCCATGAGATAAGCAGTAAGGGGTGCTGTGCCAGAACCAATTAGGGCTAACCCGGCACTGTTCAGGAAGTGTCCCTGCTGCTGGCTTTTGCAGTGTTCGGTCATTAAGCCCCAACAGGAGTGGCTGGTTAATTGTAATCCTTGGGCGCTGGAACAACAGCCACACTGTGGTGAACCCAGTTGAGCTCCCCCTCAGACAACAAGTTAGTTCACGCTTCTTGTCATGTGTCGAGTAGCTTTGCCGCTCACTTGTTGTCTCGGGAAACAGCAGCGACCGATCAGTACTAATCAAGTGAAGCATTTCAGCAGGCTGACTGACAGATATACATTCATTCTATCTGAGAAATGAATTAATTTGTAAATGTCACTTAAAAAATGGTTTTGGCCCATACCTGTTGAAGATGTTACACTCCATGATCTCTATGTCATCCTTATGTATAAGAAGTGCAATATTCTATAGCAGATTAATTGCAATTGGAATGTGAGAAAAATAAGACATAAATTGTATAACAAAAAAAACAATGGCAATATTCTTTCCCCTAAATCTAAATCCATCCATAACAGGAGCAATCCCTAAAACACCTTTAAGAGCATCAAATGCTTATACCTCCCAACTCTAAAAACTTTAAGCTGTAATACGTGACCTCTGTTTCCTTTGCTATATATATTGGTTATATTGGACTTCTCCTTGCCTCAGGAATGTTGTCTTGTTTTGCTGCCTTGATCCCATTCTGCGGGGTCCTATTTGTGCATTCGAGTGAGGAATGCCAGGAATGGCAGCGTTGCAACAGTCACATCACATGGGACATGCCGGGCAATAAAAGTGAGACTGATTGATGTACCAAGGTCAATATTAAAGTGTGTTGATGGCATTTTATTCAGTTGCTCACCCTAGTTAAGAGTTTTAAACACTGACAAAATCAGATTAATTATATTAACTTATTAATAAATATTGGTAAAATTAAGAATAATATATACTGAAACTCACTGCTTTAACATTCTATGCGGTATAAATGTAGTTCATATTGTTCCCAAGAGCTTATGAAACTGGTAGCATCTTATCTGATTTGTGCTTGTGTTAGCTTCCCAAAGCATTAGAGGCTTCTGTCATTATGTGCTGTAATTTGTTGCTGTATAACATGTATACATGTGCACTGATATGATTGTGTGAGTGCATGTGTGGCGGTTACTTATTGTACTGTACGGGGCATCATATTACACTGTCACTATGCTTTATACCATATCTCTCTTTGCACAGCGTAAGCATGCACAATGCAGAATGTACTGTATGTTACGGTGCATGTGAACTTGATCCGTTTGATCTCTGACAGGAGATGTTAACACAGCATGGGAGTGTGACACTCCTACTGTACCCGTCAGCGTGGAGTATCACCTCACTGGGACCAGTGCGTCCAAAGCTAGCACGCGATCCTGTGTCAGCCGCTGTCAAGATGCTGCAGGTGCTTTCTGCACCAGCTTTCCCACACTGAAGGGCACTGGGGGGCATGGACACCTTAGCTGCCTATTCAGCCAACACACTGCACAGGGCGGGCAAACAGGGCTGGGCCCCTCCCCTCTCAATAGCACAGGGCCGCTCCTCTCTCCTAGCCCAACAATGGGCACTGCTATCACTGCCTAGCTACACAAACCAGGGTGGGGACCTGCCAAGTGCTCATAAAAGACCCTGTCACTTTGACATTGGCAATCAGAGAGCTCGCTCTTTATGAAAACCATAGAGAGAAAAATAGGTCTTTCTCTCAATCTGTCCCTCTTTGCTGCTCACTTTCCAATTCTAAATTCCTCCCTGGCCTTTTGTCTCATGGATCACCTGTGCATGAGGTGACATGTTGAAGACTGTGTCAAATGGTGGGGTCAGGACCTGAGTGGTCTCTCACAGGAGCGAAGAGTTGGAAATGGCAGGATGGTGCTGTAACAGTACAGACTGTAGTTGGCCCACTGTATCAACAGACATTTCATGATGACTGTAGTAGATGGGAAATAAATATGAACCATGTACAAAGTACACCCTATATAAAATTAGTTACTTTGAAGGAACTAAATCCTCTTTACAAACACTTCTAAAAAAGATGGTTCATATAGGTGCCCTGACAATTGTCACTGACAACCCTATCATTGCTGGTCAGTTTTAATGATGGCAGCTCTTCCTCTTTGTTAATGCAAACAGATCTTACCAGTGTGTGTGAAAAAACAAAGCCTCCTCATTCATTTCATTGAGCCACTGCATGGATTGCAGAGGGCCCCAGCAAAACATCACAGGGTCATCCAGCCAAAATAGTTGTATGACAACAAATTGCCCCTCTAGGACAATTAAGATGTCCATGAACCTTAAGTCTCATGCTGACTGCACGACTTTCAGCATCGGCCGACGTCATTGTGTAGTTCACACGTAACGACTGGCGACCACCGATCAACCGCTGAATTACCCCCGATCACATTTTACCAGTCGGAGAGCTCGGCGACTGGCAAATCGGGCTAAAAATCGTGTAGTGTTAACTAGGCATTAGTTGCACCTGGCTCAATATAAATTTAGTTACTTTATAATGTGCACGTTATAATACTGTTTAGCTTGTGATCATCCAACACGTCCTCATCTCAGTGCGTCATTACCGACGCTTTCAGACAGCGTGACATGGTGTAATTATTTGACGCTAAATGTACCTTTCAGCGTCCATATGAAACAGCACGTTTGCTACGTCGCAGCAACACAAATCTGCTGTGCTAGCAGGTAGGGTTAGCCGGTCGACATGCATAAGGTCACTGACTTAGGTTTAGGCACAAACATTTCTCATGGTTATGGTAAGAGTAGGGGGCTTCGCAGGCTGTCAACACTTTTAAGACAAACGTAGCTAGCAGGCTAGCTAGCTAGCACTTCCAGTCTGTATGCATCCAACCTGTTCTCATTCCCCGACTCGCCATATATGGACGCATGGTCAAGACCCATTGGCGTCAGTTTGTAACGCACTGGGGATGCCTATAGTGTCATAGTTCAACGCAGTGGGGGAAGCCCTGTAGCGTCAGTTTTTGAAGGTAAAGGTAGGTATATGATATTTAACACAAAAAAAATGAGGAAGGAGGTGGAGGGCCAGAATCCCGACTTTGGACCAGGAGACCGGGGTTCGTGTCCTGTGTGAAGCAAAAAGTCAACATTAATTATTTTTATTTAAGTTACGCGAGTTATGTAAGTTACTTAAGTCACTTAAGTTACGCAAGTGACGTATGTTAACTTATCTTTTCCTAACATTAACCAAGTAGTTTTGTTGCTTAAACCTAACCACATTGCAATGTTTCCCGACTTTAATAATGAGCCATTTCAAAATGGCGATGTTTCATATATTTTGAAAATCTAACTCCACGTTGCATATTTATTGTTGTGTTGCAAACTTGACCACGGAGCCTTAAACGTCTATAAATGACGCTGAAGGGGTACCCAGGGCGTTAAAAAGCGACACCAAAGGGCCCTGAACAAGCGTCAATATGTGACGAGCCGGGAATTAGATTGTGTTGATGCATCTCACACAGATACTACATTTACATTAATTCATTTAGCTACTGCTTTTATCCAAAGTGACTTACAATTGCTATGTACACACCTCTGGAGCAACTAGGGATTAAGTGTTTTGCTCGGGTGGATTCAAACCCAGGTCTCTCACACCAAAGGCATTTGTCTTATCTACTGCGCCATCACCACCGCTGATTGATTGAGTACTTATATTCCTTTAGTCTGTAAGGGTCCACCGATCAAAAGAATCAAAGGTTTTCATAAAATGAATCCAAGTTCTGAATCGGTAGTTACGTACTGAGTATAGGCGCAGCCCTCTAAGGCTATCGCTATTGGGTTTACCGCTCCGTGCGCCTGCTCACTTTTTCTGAAACCGTTGGTACACCCTGAGAAGATAAATTGGTTGCATGCTGACTTTTTACAGAGTTTTGACATCCTGTTTTACAACATTACACAAACCGACTCAAACTGGATGTACTGGATCGTATTTCATGCCTCACCTCTTTTTTGCTGACAAATGCCCAACCTTTTATCATTTTTTGTAATTGTGGTTCTTCTAAATCAAAGCACTTTGGCTAGTTTGTATAGTCTTCAGTGCATTATTGTTACTAAATTATAATTTCATCACTGACAAGGTCGTGCTTAAGTAAGTAAAGTTGACTGAGCAACAGCCCATTTGTCCTCTTTTGCTGAGCTGTAGCTGAGGCTTTTTTATGCTGTTGTGGCTGCATAAATATGAGCATGCTGTAATCGCTAAAGTCAGGATAAAATAAATCAGCATATCATCCAAACTTTTATTACTTTAATAGGCGTGCCTCTGCAGGACACAGAGATGGGGCAGCCCCCCCCCCCAAAAAATAATAAAAGGTAAACTGTGTGTTGTTGCCGTTGTGTGAGGGCTCTAGGGAGTCTTTCAAAGTAGTGGAAATGGTTAACAATAAATGGTAAAACCAATGGGATGCCTGTGAATAAAAATCTCCACATATGGTTCAGAACAATGTCTAACTTGTTAAATTTGCATCAGATCATGTAATATTTGTCTTGTGCACATGAACAAATCATAGCACTGGCTAACATATAGGCAGAGAGAGAAAGAGCCAAGGGAGGCATCTAATAGAAGCGCAACTTCAAGCAGTTTTGAATGGAACATGCTGTGAACAGTATTCTTAATTCTGATTCTAATAATTCAATTTAGGACAGGCACAACCACAAGGCTCCAGACCAGCGAATGAGGTAAAGCACGCTGATCAGGTAGTTATGCGGGAGGTAATGGTTGAGTGTGAGAGTAGGATAAAGGGAAAGGTAGATGCTGTGGATAACGGTATTCTTTATAGTTCAAATTTGTCTTTGTGACAAATGCACTGGTTGCTGGGCCAAAGTAGGAGCAGTCTTGTTTCACAAAGCTTCAGCTCCTGTCTACCATATATCTTGGTCTGATATTTTTTTCTTGCCGTGCGTCTTGGGTCTGTGTCAACGTAACTTTGATTTGACCCAAAAGTTCGCTTTGCATAATTGTAACTCATTTTGCAGGTTTTTTTTAGCGTGGCAGTCAATGAGTTTTTGGTGTTTGAGAGATCCCTGAACAAATTGTCAGTGACAACAGTAAATAACAGGAGAGAACCACAGCTCACAGCTGTGGTTTACTGTGTTTGCTGACAGATGAAGGAAAACATGCACATCCCAGTCTGCACCAACAGGTTCTGGACAACATTCTAAAAAACATGAAAAGCCCAAACACTGTGAGAGCAATTTAAAATCTGTGTGAGTTCCCTGCAACGGAAACATATTTATGGTTTAAGGAACATTTAAAGAACATAAACTTTATTACTATGTATAATAATTTTTCGATAGGTCTCTGACCTATATATAAAAATTATTTAAATGGTGGTTAAATTATTGCCATATATTGGAACATAGACATTCTTAAATGCATTTTAATATACTGTATTTTACAAGAGGTTTGAACATGTGTGTGCTTGCGTGTGCATGAATGAAAGAGCCGATATTGTTCTTTTAACTCTAACATGCATATAAAAAAAGACCAGATGAAAGTACAGTATGTCAGGTATTGTAAATTGGTTCTCTACAGTACAATAGCAGGATAATGTGATGATGTAATCTTGCAAATTGCATTATGCTCAGGCCTTTGTTAACTACAAAGTACTGCTTGTGCAGTATCCAGTACATCTACCTTGGATTAGCTTTTCAGTGTTTCACAAGTGTTGAATTATACCATAAAATGCATTTTCCCCAACAAATATTTAGTTGCTGCCAGTTCCAAGCAGGCAGACAATATGATCATTCTCCCTCGCACGCATAATTTTTCATGGCCCGTTAACGTACAAAGAAAACCTGATGACAAAATGTGATTTTGTCCTTGCCTTCTCTGGCTGTCCCAAAATCCATTAGGAATTCATTAATACCCAGATTTGTAATGTGGTTTGTTCCACTGTGAATGTGTAAGGAATGTGGCACTGTGACACATGCTTATTTCCACTGCTGCGATAAAACCATTCGGACCAGAGTCCATAAAATTCTTAATTTACCTTGCTCTCAAATTGCTATTTGCTAGTATCTTCTACAACTGTAAAACACAGTAAAAAACAAACAAAAACCTGTGCCTGTTTTAGGATCACTTAAGTGATCCAGTGATAGATTTATGAGGACAAGAGTCAAAGCTCCACTCTTCTTGTATTGGCAGAGTGTGGAAAAAAAAAGGCTTCAGTTTAAATGCAGTATCTGTTCATTATTTCATTGTGCGCCCTAGCCACCATGTCTCATGTAAAACTCAGGGGAGGCATTTAAGCAGCTTCTAAAACAGCACCTCACTGTACACATTCAGCACTTTTGTCATTTTCGTTAGGGGAAAATGTTTTTCAGCAACTGCTCCTCAAACTCAGATGAATGCCTTGTATGTTGTCGATGTCCCCTGTGGCACTGCCATAAAAGTTACAAGTGTTTTTCCGTCCCTGATTGCTCGGTTAATACAAACGTTTATTCATTTTGATTCCTCGACAAATGTCTGAAAGGGCATTCCAACTTCATGCCACTATTCTAGCATCTTATACTACAGTAATATATCTGTCATATTGAAAAGTGCTATTTGCACCATGTTGCAGCACTTATTAATCTTAAATGCGGGCTGCTCCTGCCAGGCTGACTTGTGCTTTGGAACGAACCAGACTGGACATGCATTGCGTCACTCAAGGTCAAACGTGGCACTATCAATAAAATAGCTTGCTGTGAATACATTATAGAGTTAGAAACTTGTGTTGTTACTGTGCCACAAGAACTATTACCATAAATCATCATATAATAAGGTCTTCAAAACCTCTCTTTGTAGGAACGTACTTCACGAAGATAGGATTAAGGGCAGCTTGTTCATGTATGGATTAAGATGGCCGACTAAGGCCTACCCTTCCAGTGAGAACAGGCCGTTACCAAGTAAAACAACAGCATCAATCGTTTGTAAAATGTTGAAGTATGAGCTATGCTTACGTTTAGCTCACAAGGGCCTCTAGTAGCCATGTGAATTGTGACAAATGTAATTGTTTGGAGCAAAGGTGAAAGTACCATGATGGGATTATCGGCAACATTATGGATACTCTCACTTTTGGTTTACCTTAAAATAAATATCGGCCCCAAAAATCCAGTATGGGTGAGGGAATAATTTGGTGGCCTGTTGGGACTTGTGTTTAACAATGTGCTGCACAAGATCTTAGCTTACTTTGAGTACAATCTTCTCATAACTGATAGAATCAATGGTCAGAGTTAAATCAAATCCAAGTTGCAATAAAATGTAGCTTTCCCTTATTGTGTCCATTGTTCCCTACAACAGTGGTTCTTAAAGTGGGGCCCGGGGATCTTCAAGGGTCTTTGAGAGGGTTCCGGGGGGTCCCCAGCAAAAGTAACACAATGACAGAATGTATGACTTTTTTGGTCATGAGTTTCATATATTTTCCGTAATAAAACATCTAAAAAACCCAATATCCTATCAGATGGACGATCCTGGGACAAAATCTTATCAAATTGGGGTCCGCTGTCTAATTTGTGCCAGTTAAGGGGTCTTTGACTTAAAAAGGTCTGAGAACCACTGCCCTACAACACTGAAATAGGTCATTTTTAAGGCAATGAGAGTAATATGTGTAGTATGTGTAATACAGTGTAATATGTCATGTAGTTTGGAGGACTTATTGGAAAAAGAACACTATAGTCCTCCTTGCTGGTACTGTTTGCACATAAAGTATTGGATTTGTTTTTTGACTATGTCAATGATTTGTACTTTTAAGACATTGAAAATATTTATCTAGTTAATTATCTAGTTAAAAATAAAAATAAATAGTTATGTAAGAAATAAAAATAAAAAATTTAATAATTCAAAAACTCAAAAGCAGTTTTAAAATTATGGGTCTTAATCGCGTGTCATTTTGTTTTTATTGATAATGTGAAAACCATATCTCTCAAAGTTGCTTCATGTCTTCTGTCAGTCAGGGATCATAGCATAATGGCAATTTGACCCATCTAAAATGCAATTACAAACTAATTACAGATTACCCCCTCCCTGCCTTCTCCTCCTCTCAACCCTCCCTACCTTTCCATAATCCTTTGTCAATCCTCCCCAACAGCTACTGTAACTCCTCCAATCATGCATTCATGTTCTCCCACTCATGAGGCGGGGGAGGGGGGGGGGTTGTTTTGTATTCAGATATACACTCTGCACTTTTAGTTTGAGTGTATGACATTGACAAGAGTACAATTTTTATGGTGCTGGGGATTTTATGTTATATGAATGTGTTGAAAGAGATAGTGCGCTTGCCCAGTCAAGCATGACGCTGAACAAAAGACCATTTACTCTGGGTAAATTATTGAGCATGTGCAAATGCTATTTGGCCCCATAAGATCATTGAAGACACTCTTGGGAGGCATACAGCAGGACATCTTAAGTGTGTAGTTTTATATCCTCTTTTCATGTAATTTATCACTTCAGGGTGTAGCATGCAAGTGGCTCATAGTGCAGATAGGTACAGAGTAGATGAGTTTTGATTAAGAGTAATGCTGTATTGATCATGCAAACAACTTATTTAAACATTTTTAAAATGTTCATTTGTCCTGGAATGTAGCAAGACCACCAAGATTTTTCTTTCATTTCAGTATTCCTATTTTCCAAAAACTGCAACAGAACAGCTAAAAACCTTCGGTGATACACAGCACCACACTGTGTGTTTACATGAGAATGTGCTCTGTTCTATAGACAACTTTGACAGATTGTATACAGTTAGTAGCCACCCAGCAATTGGATGTTTTGACTGGATACCATGTATCCTCTTGTTGTATATTATCTGCTTCACATTTTGGCTACATCAACCCATGTCTAGATGCTATATGCTCACCCTTAGAGATACAAACTTGTATTTGTATTAGCTTCTGTTTTTGTTCATTTTTGTTCATTCTGTTCTGTGTCTGGAGATAATCAATTGGTAGCTGGTCATTGTAGTGGGATTAGACCTAGACATAGGGCTAGCAAAGACATAAGGACACTCAGAACAGAGGCTCTTTCAGATGTTTGCCAAAACCAAGGTGTCTTATAAAGAACAAGAGGGGGCTGATGTGTTCCACAGACTTTATTTATTTATGATTGCATTCTACTTTGTCCACTTCACAATCTGTCCTGTGCCTAAAAGCTGTGCACTGAACACATTATACAAATCTCTAATTAATTACAAAATGTTCTCATTGTGGTGGGGTGGTGGTGCAGTGGTTAGCACTGTTGCTTCACAGCAAGAAGGTTGTGGGTTCAAGCGCCATGTATGCATGTTCTCTCTGGGTGATCCAGCTTCCTTCCACCATCCAAAGACATGCAGGCATGGATAAGTGGTGTCTTTAAAAAAAATTAGGTTTGAGTGGTGGACTGGCGACCTGTCCAGGGTGTATCCTGCCTTTTGCCCAGTGTCAGCTGGGCTCCAGTATCGCGGTTGACGATGGATGGATGTTAGGAAACACAGGTTTCACAGGAAACAGTCAATTAGCCAGCCACTTGTCAGAAACAAGT
The DNA here is from genome assembly GCF_021292245.1 of Micropterus dolomieu. Taxonomy (NCBI): domain Eukaryota; kingdom Metazoa; phylum Chordata; class Actinopteri; order Centrarchiformes; family Centrarchidae; genus Micropterus; species Micropterus dolomieu. The sequence goes on from NC_060156.1 coordinate 29,518,159, forward strand.
AAGGGCCCGAGAGATACATAGATGCGTCCGAATCTTTTATGGGCAGTCGCAGACTTGAAGTAGACAGAAATTACGTCCTGCAGACTCTCACTGCCAAATGGACACAGAAAGGATAAATTTGCAGTTAATGGGTTAACATTTTCTTTCCTGACATTTTAGTGCTTTTCATAGTAATTTTGTAAATGAGAAATACAGAATTTCAGGGCCATAAATAAATGCTCTACTCAAAATAAAAATAAGGGAACACTTAATCATCACAGTATAACATCAAGTCAGTTAAACTTAAGGGATGTCATTCCGTCCAGTTAAGAAGCACAAGCATACCTTTTTTAGGTACAAATGAAAGTGACAACAGGTGCACTGGAGAGACAACAGCAAGACAACCCCCAAAAACGGAATGGTTTTGCAGGTGGTGGCCACAGACAGTTGCTCTCTCTTTATCCTTCCTGACAGATTGTTCTCTAGCTTTGCGTTTTGCTAGTGTGCTTGTCACTACTGGTGGTCACATGAGGCGGTACCTGAAGCCCATTCAGGCTGAATATTTAGTCCAGGATGGCACATCCATACGTGCTGTTGTGTCTCCCAGCACACATTCAAGAGCTTGGAGGAGATACCAGGAGACCGGCTGTTACACGAGGAGAGGTGGACAGGGCCGTAGAAGGGCATCAACCCAGCAGAAGGTATCTGCTCCTTTGTGTGAAGAGGAACAAGCGGAGCACTACCAGAGCCCTACAAAATGACGTCCAGCGGGCTACTGGTGTGCATGTTTCTGATCAAACTGTCAGCAACAGACTCCATGAGGGTGGCTGAGGGCCGCCCAGTAGCGCCCCAGACTGTCCAGGAGCTCACTGAAGCCCTGATCCAGGTCTGGAAGGAGATCCCCCAGGACACCATCCACTGTCTCACCAGGAGCATGCCCAGAAGTTGTTGGGAGTCACCTTCTGAGTTGCTGTGATTAACGTCACACAAGTTAAAGCAGCCTGTGATTTCATTTTTTTGAATTTCATTCTCGGTGTCACTTTGAATCCAGCCCTCAGTCGGTTGGTGATATTGGTTACCATTGACCATTGTTATGTGAATTTTGTTCACAATGAATTATACAATGCACAGTAAAGATCTAAGGTGTGATTTATGTGTTCCCTTAATACACTGCTCAAAAAAATAAAGGGAACACTTAAACAACACAATGTAACTCCAAGTCAATCACACTCCTGTGAAATCAAACTGTCCACTTAGGAAGCAACACTGATTGACAATCAATTTCACATGCTGTTGTGCAAATGGAATAGACAACAGGTGGAAATTATAGGCAATTAGCAAGACCCCCCCAATAAAGGAGTGGTTCTGCAGGTGGTGACCACAGACCACTTCTCAGTTCCTATGCTTCCTGGCTGATGTTTTGGTCACTTTTGAATGCTGGCGGTGCTTTCACTCTAGTGGTAGCATGAGACGGAGTCTACAACCCACACAAGTGGCTCAGGTAGTGCAGCTCATCCAGGATGGCCCATCAATGCGAGCTGTGGCAAGAAGGTTTGCTGTGTCTGTCAGCGTAGTGTCCAGAGCATGGAGGCGCTACCAGGAGACAGGCCAGTACATCAGGAGACGTGGAGGAGGCTGTAGGAGGGCAACAACCCAGCAGCAGGACTGCTACCTCCGCCTTTGTGCAAGGAGGAGCAGGAGGAGCACTGCCAAAGCCCTGCAAAATGACCTCCAGCAGGCCACAAATGTGCATGTGTCTGCTCAAACGGTCAGAAACAGACTCCATGAGGGTGGTATGAGGGCCCGACATCCACAGGTGGGGGTTGTGCTTACAGCCCAACACCGTGTCAGCAGTTCCTGCAAGAGGAAGGCATTGATGCCACGGACTGGCCCGCCCGTTCCCCAGACCTGAATCCAATTGAGCACATCTGGGACATCATGTCTCGCTCCATCCACCAACGCCACGTTGCACCACAGACTGTCCAGGAGTTGGCGGATGCTTTAGTCCAGGTCTGGGAGGAGATCCCTCAGGAGACCATCCGCCACCTCATCAGGAGCATGCCCAGGCATTGTAGGGAGGTCATACAGGCACGTGGAGGCCACACACACCACTGAGCCTCATTTTGACTTGTTTTAAGGACATTACATCAAAGTTGGATCGGCCTGTAGTGTGGTTTTCCACTTTGATTTTGAGTGTGACTCCAAATCCAGACCTCCATGGGTTGATAAATTTGATTTCCATTGATAATTTTTGTGTGATTTTGTTGTCAGCACATTCAACTATGTAAAGAAAGGAGTATTTAATGAGATTATTTCATTCATTCAGATCTAGGATGTGTTATTTTAGTGTTCCCTTTGTTTTTTTGAGCAGTGTATTTTTAAGAAGTGTATTTTTTATATATATTTTTCGGAACTTTAAATGTTGATGTTGAATGTTAATAGTGGTATTGCACTGATGCACATCTACATGGGGGATGATTTTAAGTGACATGAAGTAAAGTGGAATTTCAGAGGTCCATGGATACATTTCTCGAACATTGCACCAATAGCAGATGCACTGAGTATTAGGGATGGCACCGATCTGATATTCACATTGGATTTTGGTCCGATTCTGACCCATATAGCTGAATTGGTTATTGGTGACAATGGGCTGATCTATGGGCCAATTTGTTCACTTCAATAATGAGCATACTACGCATCTGACAACAGTGCATTGGTAGACCGTAACATTTTGCTCGGAGAGCCAAAGTAGCATTTTTAGCAAGCAAGCTATGAGTGAATTACACTCTGATTGGGAGGGGCGCCAAATCACACCAAATCTTATTTAATGTTGCCTTACACATGATGACTCCCAGGCTCTTCCTCACAGTGAGCAACACAGCAGTGTTTCCCACAGAACCACTGTGTCTGCGTCTTGCAACTTAAGAGGTAGCATCTCTCTCTGTCTTTCTCTGCAAAATGCTAAAATGAGTCGCCAAATATACCTGGGCGGCCCGGTCCAAGTAAAGTCTATCTGTGGGAAACACTGCACAGCTTATTGATTTTTTCGGCTCGTACTCGGTATCGGCCAAATCGGTATCGGACGTGAAAAAGTGGTGTCGAGCCATCCCTACTTACTATCAGTACATTAAATCTGCTGTATATGTAAACAGTGAGGCCAGTGTGTGTACTGAGAAGGTGATTTTCCAATTGCAAATGGATAACACAAGTCTTTATATTAAAGTGACATTAAAGGTTTAATTCTTGGGTTCAAGCAAATGAAATGAAGATTCATTGCTCTCAAGTGCAGATATATTCTCCTCGTCTGAAGATTAGGACCAGTGACCTCTAACCCTTTGGCTGCAGTTGCCCCCAAATCACGTGTCTGCACATCATGGCTCAGCCCTGCTGTCCAAAGCCTGTCCCAGCTGACGGTCTTCAGTGTGATGACAGTCGACATCACCACTCAAATCCTTCAACTCCTAAAAAGACCGGATTCCTTCTCTGGGCGCATCACTGTTGTTGGAGGTAGGCTCAGAGATCTGTAGCTGGACTCGTATGACAAAATACAGAAGAAGTTGCAGGGGGGGTTGGGGTGGCCTGTGCCTGCACTGTTGACCCAGGTAACCCCTGGTGACCCCAAGGCCCATGTCCTCTTAATAAGTGTTGCCCTCCCCGGTGGTAACAGAATGGTCAAACATTATGTCAAGGGTAATTAAGGTCCAAATGCTTCTGACCCTGATATAATCCCCTTTGAAAGGATCTCCAACTGTTTGCTGTGATTAACAAGGACTGCTGCGTTGGGAGGATCTGCCGCTAGTGAGAAAGCTTTATTGGGCCTTTTTTTTATCACCACATAAAGTCGACTACAAGAGCTTCAGAAGATGTCCACAGGTCCCAGAGACAACAAATCGGTGCTTTGAGCTGTCATTGAACATTACCGACCAAATGGCCGACTAGTTACAGACTTCGGAAGCTATAAAGGATTCCCTCAGTTTCTGAGCACTTTTAAAAAAGCCTGCAGGCAACCTACCAAGAATATATGCTTCTCCAGATACTGAGATACTGTGTTGTTCCCTTGCTCAGTCTGCATGCTTGAAAAATAAAGTCATGTTTATGGATGACTCTGCGTTTAAACCAGCTTTTTCCAATTGTTGTAGGAAGTTCTTAAAACCTAGGACCATTGTAATGATCTGAGATGTAACATTTAAGTCTAACCATAGTTCTCTTTGAAGTTTGTTGAATATTTCCAGACAAATGCTTGTGTGAAAGATGTGTAAGGCAATCAAAGAGCAAATAAGTCATATTGGACAAATCAGAATTCCTGTCCTACTATTTTCCAAGGTCAATAAACTTAGCAGAGATGAGGCTAAAACATAGAATCTAGCACATGTATTGTGCGGGCAACATGTCCAAAAGCTTCTGCTTGAGTCTAGCATCAGGTTTTAACCACATTTTACTTGCTTGGGGCACTATTTTGCATGTAATAACCCACTTCCATAATAAACAGACCCTGCACCCCACCTTGCACTCACTCACATTCAAACATTGACCACACGCACACACCACCATCCTTCCACTGGGAGTGCAAAATGACAGACTGTCCTTGCCATGTCCACTAACGGTCACTTTAATGCGCTGGAGGTCACAGGATTAGTCTCGGGGGGTCATCTTCACAGGGCCGGAGTTTTTAATATGAATCCTACAAAGAGGTCAGTGTCCGAGGGCGGGAGAGGTGGTGGATGATGAGACTCCCCCACATATGCACATAGAGGCTTTAGTATGTCGCCTCTCCGCCCCTTTCCCCAAATCCATACCCCAATTCTCCACCCGTTCCCTCCCACCTCCTTGTAACACCCCCACCCCCACCCACTCCATCCGCCTCTCCATGAGGACAGCAGCACCCCATCCTTCCTTTATCTCTGGGGGCAGCGTAAGTCATGCAGAACTCACGAGAGGAACATGCTCAGTGTGAGCTCATCGGATTAGGCTTCAAGATAGGGGCAGGGTTGCTCAGAAAGAGCCGGTGTGCCTTCCTCTGCCTCATGTGCCTTTCCTTCACAGCCAACATTTGCACAAACACTGGCAGAGTATAAAGATAAATAAGCTCAAATCTATCCGCAGAGTTTCTTAAGAGAACTGCTTAATGATATTCAAAAACAGATTAATCTGAATGCTGTGGATATGTCTTCAAAAGTTAAGACACCCTGCTGTTATTATGCATAACAAACATCTCTCAACCCTGCCCTGAGCCCTTATGGATATTTTCCATTCTTTGTCCTTTCTGTGAAAAAATGAGCTCTTCAAAACACAGATGAGTATAAACAGTAAATAAATATGTGCCCATATCAAAGTTACTTCTCAGACAGAATTAAAAACATAGGTATTAGCAAGGGATATTCCACATCACAATGCTAATTTGTGGTGATACGTTCAAATGAGCTGGGTGAGATGAAATATCAAAAGGTTGGGGAAGACTGCTGATACGGTGCAGATCACAGATCAAAGACGACTCTGAGGGTGTTGAATTATCCCTCATTGTAATACGTCAGATTTGGAGATGCTCGCCATGATTTGTTAAGATGCCCAAATGCCTGAACAATTTGACTCTGTTACAACTTTGATGGATGCAGTGTTCTGTGATGAATTGGGTGAGGCACAACCTTTTGAAGTTATAAAACAAAGAAAAGTAGGCCAATGCATGGCTGTGCGCCAACGTTTTAGCAGGGGGCAGTGGGGGAAGGAATGCACATGATCGCTAACGGGTGATGGCTTTGATCATGCTCCCAAACAAACGGCCAGATAAAAAGGGTAATCAACACCTCTGGCCACAAGTCCTAATTTGCTCCTGCCACTGTCTATAAATTACCCACTATTAAAGACGAACATTTGGCATACATTTGGCATTATTACACCACTCAGGGACCAGGCAGTGACATGTGAAGGGTGTAGTCTTGGGAGTTTATAGTTACGCAGGCAGGAACAGCACAACGGGACAGAGTGCAGTTTCTAGCTTGTCGACCTTGTAGCTGGGAGTTTGTTGGGATCAGTGGGTGCCAAAAGTGAAGCAAGACGATGACCATGGCTGAATAGTGTGGGGGGCTTAGACCTTGGTCTCTGAGTCGTGACCTTTGTTCTCCACAGTGTGGTTTATGTTTCCCTGTGGACAATCTCCAAAGCAGCGTAGCTCCTGCCAAATGAGGGAATCCCTAATGCTGAATTTCCACTCTGAATCTCTCACCACTGCTTTTCTTTTAAAAATAAAAAATACCCCACTGTGCTCATAACAGTACTCACAGATTAGCATTTCTGGTACTTAGGGAGTGCTGAAAGCATAGAAATTCAAAATTAATGCTAAACAGCAATGCGTTTCTAATAAGACCTGACAAGCAATCAAGCTTTAGCACAATCCAGTTGCACATAAAGGTATTTACTGATGTTATGCCATGATAAGTAAGTACAGATACAAAAAAAAATGTTGTTGAGCCACCAAAATGGAACTTGATTTTCTCTTGGGTGAGTCTGATTTTTGATTCAGGGAAACTTGAAACCTCCTCTGAAACAGTTGTGTTCCCACATGATAAAAGAACTTTTGGCAACCTTCTGCACATTGCACAAAACATTGCTAAAAAGTGCACAAATAAATAATGACAGACAAAGTCTGAACATTTTGTTCATAAATGAATAAATAAAACCAAAATAAAAGTCTGTGTGTCTACCTGATGAAAGTAAGTCCAATATTCACTTTCTTTTTGCCCTCATTTTGGTTCACTAGCTAGTTGCTAACTGTGTCTTTGTCGGCTGTTTGGGCGCTGAGCAGGGATTGTACAGTGGGTTTTTAGAACTTTTTCAATGAAAACAGCTGAGAAACAAAACATTTTGGATAACAAAGTGCTCAGCTTTTTTCTGGCAGTCTTATCATTTCTGGTAACTGAATTTGGGTTTTGAGCCAGCTAATTTGCAAAGTTTCTGAGTGCAGCTAGGTAGGACTGAAGGATTCAATGCGAAAGGTGTGATATGGCAGCTACATGGATGATTTTAACCAGAAGGAAAGGACAAACACACCATCATATTATTTCTGGAATTCTAAGAGGTAAACTATGTATTTTATTTCCTCAGATAATTAATTTAAATGAATGTTCTATGTTCATGTCAAATTTTTGAGGGATCCTCTTAGCCCAGGGCTCTTAGAATAATCCTTGCTTAAGACTATGGGTAGAGTTGTAGGATGAGTTGGTAGAAAACTCAAAATTCAAACTCCTAATTTTAGCTGCTTCCCTTCGCCTATGAAAATTTAATGCTGAATACTAAAGCAGAGGAAACAGTCTGAGCATGCAATCTTCTGACAATGCCAGGATTCAAATAAAATAAAAGATATTCATGTATGTTTACAGAAAACAAATGAGCCCCACAACAGTCCATTATTGGGTTCAGTAATGTGACACACATTAATGTAGCTCACATTGTAGCATCCTGTCTCGTTTGATCATAAGACTGTAAAGATGTTTAAATGAGTTTTTATCATTTTTTTGTTGAAAGAGAAGAATAGTGTGCTTTGTCTTTGTGCCAGCTTCATTGCGTTTTGCATGATCCAAACAATTTAATGGAATTTTGTGTGTGATAAAGTAAGTGGTAAGTCTTTTGGAAAATGATAATGCAAGATATGTACATATCCAATGGTGATATCCTCTTTCTTCCAGAACCATTTTAAGTAGAATAGTTCATTGTTGAATTCATCCAATCTTTACTTCCTTGTGTTAGATTGGGTGTCAAATGTTAAAGCTTGACATTTCTCATGGGCCTTGGATGACACACAAGTCATTGTTGACCTATTGAGACCTTCTCATCTATTATAAACAAATGTAGTTTATAAGAAAAAATCCCACTCTCAGCCATTGGTTGATACATCATGTCACCACAAGAGAAGAAGTGTTGTTTGAGTGTGTTCCAGTTTGTTAAAATCACGTCCCTAATGTTTGGGTAAGAGATTGTAATTTTGGAATTGCTGTTTACATAGCTTTAGGGCTGGCACGCAGACATTCACACACCTCCCTCACTACCCCTTAGCTGGATGGAACAGTATACACGCTCATCTATACATTCGACATTCGTTTACGTATTTCAAGTGTTTGTGCTAATATTGACTTTTTATTGTACGTTAAGTGTCACAGTTGCTCTCACATTTCATGTGGCAATAACGTATATGTGCTGTGAAATTGACTTTGCTCAAACAGTGGACCCTAACAAACCAGACAGAAAAGAAATATGTTCCACTCCCAGGGCAGATTTTTACTATGACACCATCCCACACACAGAACTGCATCTCTGAGTTCACACTCTTTTTAAAAAAAAAAAAAAGTCAAATGTAATTCTGCAAATTGTAGATGCTTTATTATCATTTTTGAATATATTTAGTATTCACTAATTTGTTCTGCTAAATATCTGAGCCAGAATCTTAATGAATTATTTTACTGCTAGACTGACTTAGGGCAAATTCACACCTGTAGTTTGGTTCATTTGGTCCGAATTATTTTACAGCAACAAACAAAACTAAAGGAAGACATGGGATAATGGCGTCAGACGGCTGTGCTGTTTTGTCCGGCAACAACTCACACTGAAGTGTTTCAGCAGCGGAGCGTTTAGCCTGCCCTACGTTCTTGATGAGTTGTCATTTGTCATTCCGTGTGCTTCAACTACCAATAACAGCTTTCTGCGTGACGGTTTTGCTCCACTCTCTGCACAGCTACATCCACATGAAGCATTTCAGAATATGAGCGTTTTGCTGACTTGTTCAGAATTTGTTGATTTGTTCAGTTGTCCTTACCTTTTGTGCTTCTACCATGGTTAAGTAGGCTACGTGGTTAAATTGTTTCTTTTATTGTTGATATATGATCGCGGGTGTGCACAGGGTGTTTTATTTTGAAAATCGACCGGATTCTATCTGCTGTTCTGTGTCTGACTTCCTGCCTGGTTCATTTGCTATGTGCTGCTTGATCCAGCTTCCGTCAAAAATAGATGCACTAGGCAGTGAATATTGAACTTTAGCTAAACTTAAAAAAAATAATTTTAAAACGAATTGTAATCGCAAAATCTGGCAGAAAAATCGCAATTAGATTTTTTGCCCTATTCGTCATGCATCTAGATCTGCGCAGGGAAATCAGATTCTACCGCATGTTAAGCATACTGAGGCTCAGTTAGAGACAGCAACATTATGGGGTATTGTCAGACAGAAGTATAGCAGCACAACACAAAACTGCTTTGAACTGTTCCAAATCAGGGAAATTTCTGCACTTGTGCTGAAAGAAACATTCAAGTCACTTATAAGATCACTCCCTGAACAGGTCACAATCAGCAGATTTAATAGTAGTTTAGCCTTTAAAATAATGCTAATATCACATATCTAATATCACAAATACTGTGGCTGGTCTGTATACTTTCAGACCACAAACGAACACTTGGAAGCGCGCGCGTGTGTGTGTGTGTGTGTGTGTGTGTGACCGGAAGCGGGTCGCCTCAGCCCAAACCAAACTAAACAGGCTAGCGCACCAGTTTGTTTTAGCTGAACCAAACAAGTTAGGTGTGAAAGCACACCTACTTGTCCACAAGCTACTTGTGGACTGTAGCTCGGTATTCGGTTTACAAGTATCTAAAATCAGACAAGCTGTCGTCATCTAATGACATAGTAGATCATGAGAATCTGTTTTCAGGCCAGTTCTAGACAAGCCTCTGATGACAGACACTGCTGTGTGCTGTGCACAACTTTAAATTAAAGCTAATCCCCAACTGTTATTTCATGAGATTACCCTTTCTAGGAGCCTGCCGCATAGTTCTCGCTGTGCTACATCATCCAACAAGAAAGGAATAAACAACCTTTTCTTTTATCTTGGTTGAACTCTGTTGGCTGTTTATTTTAAGTCAAGCAGGTACTCACAATGGTTTTTGTCAGACATAATCAAGACAGCTGTATTTAGAAAAGAGATGACTGTGCTTCAGGTTTCCTTCGGGGGGAAATAGTCGGTGATCCTTAACATGAGCTCATTTGCAACATGTCATCACCAGACTGGAAAAATCATTCAGGCTTTACTTTTGACTTTACTTGAAATTACTTATTCCGTTATTTTAAATTACCAAATGGTCTGTGAAGTTGATTTAGGAGCAAGCTTATTTATTATTTGTTAATTTAGGGTTTGAGTCAGTCATATTTTAGAGGATTATACCACAAAGTTAGACAACAATTAGTCATCATCTTGTCCTCAGGAAACACCGATTTCACCCACGCACACACAATCACCACAGAAATGTGTCATGTTCACATTTTATTGATTAAACTGGCACTCTTTGACTAATCATCTTTAAGCCCCCATTTGTTGTCTGCTACACAATGACATCAGATGGGGGTGGGGCACTGGGGTTTGTCAGTTGATCTATTATTGTCCATTGTGATAGCTCAGACAACATTGCTGTGATTTTGACCATATATAGAGGTATGATGCACTCTTGATTTTAACGTCACTGGCCAAATCCTTTTGTTGTTGTGTTGTTACACTTACTGACCTGATGAGAATACAACATTTTAAAACTTAAACACAATATCTCATATTTCTGCTTTAGTGACCCTTTAGCTTTTACACAAATCACAATATTTGATCTGAAGTAAATTTGAGTGGCCAGTGTTTTACTGCTGATTTGATTTTTGTCTGAATCGGAAACTAAATTTTATAACTAAGTTTTAGTTAGTGGGCTTTTTTTTTTTTAGAGATTTGTTTTGGATCTTCTCATCTGTGTTAAAAGAATGGTTGATTTACCAATTTATTTGATTAATTCACCCATGCAGGTCCATTTACATTATATATATAGTATTCAATGTGGGTATACTACCTCCTAAGTTCAACAAACTACAAAAAAATCAGCTGTTGCTGCTGCTTGAAATGTGCAATAAGGTGAATGAGCAAAAGCCAAAACAATTTGGATGAAAATAGAATGTATTACTGAATCATTTATAGTTTTGTGAAAATAGTAGTAGAAAAACCCAGGAAGTTCAGGTAGCTTGACCTTTCTCACGCCATACTGCTGACACCTCATAACTCCCTGTGTCATTGTATAATAGCATGACACAGTTAATCACTTATGGCACCTCTTCAGACCTCCCACTGGGACAAGCTATATGGACAGTGTGTCTTACCGCATCAGTTTATTCATTGTCCCCTCAGGAGGGAACACACAAATGCAGCCCTCTCACTTAATCCCATTCCAGCTCTGGTGCAGGTGTGCACCAAATGTGTTTCTGGGCTTACACGTCATTCCTCCACGCTTCCTACAACTTATGTCTGTCTGTCTAGATTTGTAACTGTCCATTATTTAGCAGGGTCCTGCTTGCTGATTCCCGTAAAGCCTTTACTGGCCACTGCCCACTGCTGGGCAGCTGTCACAACATTCATCAACAGCTCAGGGAAATATGTCATTGTTGATTTGATTTCAGCCATTTATGAACATACAGTATGTGTGCTGGTTGCCTGTACAGACCATAGACTGTATAAATAATGGACGTAGTCTAAGTGACGTCACACATAGGTCTCTCAAAAGCGATTGTGAAGCTCAGTGTGGCTGCTTTGGCCGTCCCCATCTAGGTAGTTCCTGGTTAATCCAAAAATGGGCAAAGAGGGGAGTAATGGGGGAGCTGAGGTGGGCCAATTGAAGGCTGGTTGCTGCAGCTGGCTAACAGTGATGGCACCCACCTGTCACTCAAAGCGCCCACATCTTTAATTACCGTAAAACTTTGAATAATAGCCTGGGTTTTATTTGCTAAAATCATTGAATTGCACAAAACTGAAACTACTATGAAACAGTTTATTTATCAAACAGAATAATACTTGTGTAAAAATGATCAAATAATATCAAATACACGTCATTCATTTGATCTAGCGCTTTTATTTTGAAACAAAAACAACAACACGGTGCAGGATGAGAGAAGTTAGCAGACAGAGAGTGATGGACTTCACATGACAGGATTCACAACTTGGATTCATTTTTATGAAAAGCTGTTTTGATTCATCAGTGGACCCCTACAGACTAAAGAAATATAAATAATCAAGGAAGGGACACATTCAGACTTAACGAGCGGACTTAATGAGCGCTTCAAAGATAACGTGAGTCGGCACTTTTTTCCCCTTTTTCCTCTCTTTTAGCCATGCAGGTTACACCAGTAAATCTAGAAGAATTAGACTTGTTGTGGTCTTGTTTTTTCCGTTAAATGAACTTAACAGTGGTAATGTGGAGAATCTAAGCGATCTAACAATGTTCAGCATGTCCTTATTGATCATACGTTTAAACATTAATATTTGTATTAACAATCTAAGTAGCTTAGAAGCAGCTAAAGCGGGCGACCCCGTGGGGTTTAAGAGGTTTTATACATCCAAAGAACTTCTATAAAAACCAGACCAGGCGTTTATTTGTCAAAATGTGTTCCAGTAAAAGGAGATAGGCGGCTATTTGGGACTCGGCTATTAATTGAAGTTTTACGGTATGCATAACCTAAGGCTTAAAATAATCTTAAAAGGGTGAGATCCCAGTACAGTTGTCATGAATAGGGAAATTAGCTATAGAGATCAAACTGTTCTGTAAACCTGTTTATTTCTGCTGAAACAGCCCGTCCTCACCAGATAAATGGCTGTTTAAGTCAATTATGCGGCAGTTTATTATGACACATTATTATATAGGTGTTATATGTCATTTTGGATCAGCCACTTTTGCTGTTTAGGTATGAAGACATATTGACAGTAAAGTTGAACGTTTTAGCGTGGGGATCTGACTGACTCGCTTTTGGAGCCAACCTCAAGTGGCCATTTGATGAACTACAGTTTTTGGTGCTTCCATTGTAGCTTCATTTTTCAGCCCTGGAGGTTGCTGCTTGGTACAGTCGTGTGTTTTGTATATTTTAAGATTCAAAGTGATACATTGTGAGGTATTACTCGAGACTACTCTCTATTACTCTACAATTTGATGATTAATAATTATTCAACCAGTTCATAAAAACTAAACATGATGTCTCTCCCAGGAAGAATTCATTGCCACATAGGGCATGAATTTTTTTTAAATAGAGTTGACAGTATAATGTGATAATTTGAGGAAAAATGAAGATTGATAAATTATTCATGCTTTCCAGACAAGAAACCTTCGGCTGTAATTACTGTCCTCACTAAGTAGCAAAGGCAGAAGTAACATGACATCACAAAAAGAAGCTAGAGTGGTTGGGTTAACAAAGGGAGTGATAGAGAGCATAATTCACATCTTGAATCTTGTACCAACAATCAACATGAGCTTCTATTAACCATGACGAAGATTGTTTCTTAACTGAAAGTACTTTTAGCTGCCTAAACTTGACCATAACCATAAACATGGCATATCCGAAAATGCTCATCTTTTTGGAATGGTTATAGGGGTTGTTGTGGACACTGGCAAGTTGGCCAGTAAAGAGCACTGAGTAATGTGTCACAATAATGTGATTACTTTTTCAGTAATGAGTAGTGTATGGGTTTGCAATTTGAAATTCAGTAAGTACAATATAGTTACAAAGTCACAGTAACTTTCCATTGCTTTTGGGGGTCAGCTAATTTCCTGTCTTAGGAGCTGGACGGTAGGATTGATAACTTGGCCTCAGTGTAGAGACTGATGGGGAACCTCAGGTCACCAATGACTTGCTGCTTGCAGCTGACACAGGCCTGTTTTCCATTTTAATTCTCCTTGACCTCTGCTCAAACTTTTACACAGTGGACCTCACTGTCTTAATCAGCTGTCTGAAAAACTATGTTGGCATCAGTGCTCTGAACTGGTTCATCTCATATCTGTCAATCAGGGTCTTTTTACTGCTTGTTTTTAAAGCTTTGAATAGTCATGCCCCTGCCTATATATGTGAACACCCTATGAGCCTGATGGCTGTGTGAGATCCTCTTGCAGGGCCCTGTTCATGGTTCCAAAATCGCATTGAAAGTCATTAAAAGTCATTGGGCCTTTGCTGTCCTGTTTTATCTTATGGCTTTTTCTTAACTGATGGTATTTGTTGTAATTATTTAAATTAGTTGTTTTTTTTCATTTAAATCTGATGTTTTTGGATCTCATTGACTTTTATTATAGTTTTTATTGTAAAGCATGTTGTAACTTTGTTTTAAAAGGTGCTATATAAATAAATTTTATTATTATTGTAAGCATGACATTGGGGCAAAGGTGCAGGGAGGCAATCAGCCTCTGCCCAAAGTGGAAGAATCAGCGTTTGAGTGAATCTAATGTTGCCTTGTTGAGATGTTTTGTATTCTAAGCTGTTATCTAGCCACTGATAATCAAACTTTAAGGCTTCCCTGTGAGGAGTCGCCAAATCAGTAAGCTAGCTGTTGTAGTCATTAAATATCTTCAAATCATAGGATGGCTGCTTGTTAAACCATAACCTCTTGTGGTGTGGGTGTGGAAGCTTTGCAGATGTTTGAGGGCACCTTTGAGCAATGGAAAGTTTTCCAGCACTTTTTGAATGTGAGAAACTCTATCAGACTAGACATGTAGGGAAAGTTTCCCTAAGATACAAGTACTCCAAGCAGAAGTCCTCGTCTCTGAACCCTCTTCTCTTGTAAGAGTGAAACAATAAGTTCTTTAATTAAATCCGATCATAAATCCCATATTTATGTTTATCAGAAGACAGTCGATATTCTTTATCCAATCCTGTTAATAACTCACAAACTCTCCTATCAAGCTCTTGGAAGCGGTCAGAATGATTTCCTCTGGGAATTTTCAGACATTTAGTGTCACCGTTGATTCTAGTTCCTCTTCTACAGTGTCAGGAGACACTTTTGACTTGTTTTCACTTGCAGGGAATTTATTTCCTCCAGGCAGCAAAATGCGTAACACGAGCCATCAGAAACTCCGCAGGTTAAACTGGGCTAACTAGCTCTAAAGGACACACTATACACACTAAACACTATAAACATGAACAAACCTGCTAGCTTAGCAACATTAAGGCTACAAACGATCCTTGCAATGCCACACTATTTTAATCTAATTCAAATTCCAGAGAATTCCAGAGAATATTATCTTCAAAAATAACATGACCTCCACACGTTTTCCCATTAGTTTCTCCTATACTCGCCCTTTGGACATTGCTAAATAAAGATATGAGAGTGAGAAGGGATGGCACGCAAAATAGCTCAAGGTGGACTCACAACCTCAGAACCACAGCCAGCCATTCCTCGTGAAACACTCAAATATCACTTAACAGCCCGCATGAATGGCCTTATGCCATTCATGTGCACATAGAACTACCAACCATCGATTAGTGGATTCAGGTGCACTAATTCAAGCGTAGAACAATGGGGGTACTTGAGGAATAATAGCTGCTGATCTTCAAAGTAGCTCAACAGTTTGATTCCTCAGTGTGTACTTTGCCTGTGTCACAACACAGGGAGGCATTCTGGCCAAAGTGAAGACTCCCAGCTGGATCTGATGACCCGTAGAATCAACACAAAACCAGTAAGAAGGGGATGAAAGAGGGGTTTAATCCCTTCCATTGAATGTTCGCTGACAACACATTCGAG
This sequence comes from Micropterus dolomieu, assembly GCF_021292245.1. Classification (NCBI taxonomy): domain Eukaryota; kingdom Metazoa; phylum Chordata; class Actinopteri; order Centrarchiformes; family Centrarchidae; genus Micropterus; species Micropterus dolomieu. The sequence goes on from NC_060156.1 coordinate 29,533,692, forward strand.
GGTCTTAAGTGTGTGTTAGATGTGGGTAATGAGGGTAGGTTATTATTTTTCCCCAACCTGGGTAGTTCTTCATATGCAAACATTATCCATGGACTTCAGAGCTCTCTGTTTGGATCAGAATAGCATGGGATGGAGAGGATACAGGTAGCTCAGTCGATTGGGCATGATGTTGGAGTTTCAATTCGCTTTGGAGACATTCTTAAAAATGGTACTGTAAAATTGTAAAGATTATCCATTAAAAACAGCATACACCACATTTTCCAAGACAAATGAAGGATTAGCCGGGGTGAGGTTAGAATTGTTAGACTAGGGCACAGCTATAAAGAAAGGGGACTCATTTGTAAATTGAGAAAAAATAGGTTAAGACTCAAATTTAAAGCCTTGGTTCTTGGCAATAATAAACTGTACATAATTAATAGTGATATTTGTTTATTCAGTGTAATCGTGAGTTCCCACAGAAAGCAAAATAGCATTTTTGTGTCGATTTACTCATGCAAGTTTGAACGCTGGATTATATGTGTTTACTTGCTTAACTCGCCACAACCCACAAATATCCGCCCCAATCTGTTTTACTACAGCCGTATAAACCCAAAATAAACATTTAGCTGTGCTTTTTTGCAATAAACATATCAAAATTATGCTGATTTGTTAAACGTCTGAATTCATGCTTTGTCAGGTCGGTCCGCAAGATGACAAGCAAACAACTTTTAAAATGCTTGTTTTCTAAATGGCATTTGTATTGATCAGGGCTATGCTATGTTAACTTGTTTCATTGTAAAGTACAACCATAGCTAGAATCAAGAAACAGACACATGTTTTCAGAATTACGGGGTAATTCAACTTCCTCACTTACTTTTCTCCAAGCAATCTCCTGTTTGTCTCCGTGCAAATATGAAGTAGTACCACAGAGCTCCAGGTGTCCACAGACAGCTACTATAACAACAGTGGAGGTCAGAAACTCTGTGGCTTACTGCTGCAGACAGGTTCCAGATCAGCACAGAATCCGGTGCAACTATTTGTCCAGAAGCTCCGGCGCTGCCCATGACTCTCTCCTCCAGAGCTGCCCTCACCCCACAGCTGTCTATCAGTGAGCAGAAGCTCTTTCCCTCCACTCTATCCATTCCTTTTCAACTCATGCAAACACGCAAATTTCTTTGCAATGACTTTGTATTTAATCGCAAAAATTTGGCTTCGCTTTATGTGTGAAGACATAAATGAAAGCCAAATAAACTGCATTAAATATTCTATTATGAAATAATGTCAATGAGCAGCAGCTATTTGTGACTCCAAGCAGCCAACAGCCATGGACAGAAAATATGACAAATGATCCTTGAACAAAGACATGTAAAAGGCCCCCCCTGTCTTTTCCATATAGGAGTAACAAACCCAGACTAAAAACATGTCTGTGATTGGTTTGCCTCTCTTTGTGGTTGTCTTGGGTGTCTTTGTGATTGTTTTTTGTCTCTTTGTGGTGGATTTGTGGTAATTTTGTGTCTCTTTGTGGTAATTTTGAGTCTCTGTGGTCATTTTGCATTTCTTCGTAGTAATTTGATTGACTTTCTCCAAAACATGTTAACTGTAACTTCATATACAGGTTCTGATCCAGGGGGCCTTGGCATGTACTGGTAGGTTTCCATAATACCATTATTATAATAAATCAACAATAAGCCCAGTGGGGCCAATCAGATTTCAATCAGTGCTCCCACTGGCTTTTCTTACTGTCTCACTTCCTCTACCTTTCGTCGCTTTCCTCTCTTTAGATTCCTTTTGAGGATGGCATTCCATATGTCTGTCAAATTAGATTTCAACAGATATGAAATATCTGCTACATTTAAGATAAGTAGCATGTCACAGTTGGCTGCTCATCCACCGCTTTCAGGCTTGTAAAAAAGCTCAGATGTTTTTTAAGCTGTCACTGGCAGTGACATGCAGTAATCCTGCCTTTCATTTGAAGGCAGGGAAACCTCAGCAAACACGATGCTGAGTGCTCAAGCTTGATTGATGACCTGTTCTTATTGATTCAATCCCTCACATGTGGTTTGGCCATTGTAGCACATGTTGTTAACCAATGAAGAACAGATCTAGGTTTGATGCCAAGAGAACATGTAGATTACAGGATTTGGCTGGTAAAATGCCTCCAAAGGACAGTTATATTTTTCAACATGTCATTATTATACTTCTGAATTATTATTATTATTATTATTAAATAGAATTATGGTCATGCTTCATGTTCCCAATTGTGTTTTCTCATGGAATACAGGAAGTGGTAATAATAAAGTTGTTGTTTTTTTAAAGCCACACACCTGTATGGAAGAGAAAATGCATTCAAACATATTACTAACCAACTGTCATCACAGTTTACCATGAGTGTAATAAAAGAACTGGATATCATGTTCCAAACAAATGACACATTCAGTCCAATGGAACTTGCTCGGGGGTGGTGATGGTGCAGTGGATAAGATACATGCCTTTGGTGTGAGAGATCCAGGTTCACTTCCCCACAGTGATCCATCCACCATTGTGTCCCTGAGCAAGACACTTAACCCCTAGTTGCTCCAGAGGTGTGCGACCTCCTACATATATAGCAATTGTAAGTTGCTTTGGATAAAAAGTGTCAGCTAAATGTAATGTAATGCTCAAAGCTGACTTACTGTTAGTGCCCCGTTCCCAGGAATTGTATATACAATATATTGCCAAACGTTTTGGATCGCCTTGCCTTTACATGCACATGACTTTACATAATAACATCTCATTCTTAATCCATAGGGTTTAATATGGAGTTGGCCCAACCTTTGCAACTATAATAGCTTCAAATCTTCTGGGAAGGCTGTCCACAAGGTTTAGGGATGTGTTTTTATTTATTTTTGACCATTCTTCTAGAAGCGCATGTGTGAGGTCAGGCACAGATGTTGGACGAGAAGGCCTGGCCCACGGTCAGCACTCTAATTCAGGCCAAAGGTGTTCTATTGGGTTGGGGTCAGGACTCTGTGCAGGCCAGTCAAGTTCTCCACACCAAACTGGCTCATCCATGTCGTCATGGACCTTGCTTTGTGCACTGGTGCGCAGTCATGTTGGAACAGGAAGGAGCCATGCCCAAACTGTGTCCACAAAGCATGAAATTGTCCTAAATGTCTTGATATGCTGAACCATTAACATTTCCTTTCACTGGAACTAAGGGGCCAAGCCCAACCACACACCATAATCCCCCCCCACCAAACCTTACTCTTGGCACAATGAAGTCAGGCAAGTACCATTCTCCTGGCAACCACCAAACCCAGACTCAGCTGCGTCGCTAGCCCTGGGCATCCGGGGCTATAGCTATAGATCTCAGAGGGATTTTTAAATAAACAAACAACAAACACCCTGTAGGCAGGATAAGCGGTTGATGATGAAGGGCAAACAACAAAAGGCCAAAAATTTTACTTTACTTGCTTAACAAGGTTAGCGCGGGAGCAAGCGAGCGAGAGAGATTATTGTTATTATTTATTCTCCGGGAGAATATGATGATCCAGCTGTAGCTCTGTGTCTGTCCTCTCTGCTCCACCTGAAGCGGCTGTGTGAGCTGCACTTTATCAGAGGTGCTGAAATTAACATGTGTGGATTTGTGGTGAGGTTAATCACCTGATAGGCAGAGGAGGCATTATACATATATAATTTCAAAATCTATGTTTTGTCCCCCTGTCTTTCCTAATGTAAAGTTTTATTTCGCATTGCCTTCCTGGCTCAGGTGATTTCGGAGCTGGCTCATATAGGAGGTGGTTTAATAAGTGACCAGTGAATCACTCACACACTCCACATCAGTCCCGGACAAAATGTATAGAAATGTTGCGGGAGAAAAAAAGAAGTTGCTCGAGGACGGTGCAGCAAAGTGCCTCAATATTACAGACTTTTCTTTTGTGCTGCTGTTACTTCTAGCTGAAGGCAGCAGTGATGATGTCTGCAGCAGGGGTGGGTACATCTAATGTAGGCCTACTCTTAATTTCGCTACATTTTCCATTCATACCTTCATAACTTAACCAGTCTGTAATCTGCATTTTGCTTCATTAACATAAATGAGCTATGATCCAGGCTGTGCGTGCAGTTCTGCGCCGGTCAGCCGCTTGTCACAGTCACAGAGCTGGGCGGATGCAAACATTCTTTTCAGTTTAAGGCTTTATGTTCTACTAATACAACTGAAATCCAGTGAGCGCACACCATGGCACTGGTGACCGTGTTGGAAAGCAGCCTGTGTCGCTCTTTCACAAGGTGGTGTAACCAAAATCTGTGACCTATCAGATTCTGTGACTTCACCCGAATGTTTTCCTAACCATAACCAAGTACTTTTGGTGCCTAAACCCAACCAAGCGGCAACTCGTCACTTCACAAGCACCTCTGGCGCTTAACTTGCCATTTGGGTCACAGAATCTGATAGGTCACACATTTTGGTGTCACACCGGCAAGTGAAATAGGCTACTTTCACTTTTCATTAACGGCGTGTTAAAAGCATTAGTCTCTGCAGAGCAAATGAAGACTACACACTGTAAGATCTATGTCAGATGAGCACTGCATTGATTGAGATATATTAAGTGTCCTGTTGTTGAACAGAGCATCGCTTCGGACATTAGCCTGTTTCTCAGTGGTTACTATTTGTTTTATAGCGATGTCCATAAACAGAATGTCGCCGGTGAAACTAATCTTTCACTCAGCAGCTACCAGCTGGTATTTATTTTTACGCATGATGCACGCTTCCTCTGTATGTAGGTTTACCTGCTTCAACAACGCGCTGTACCCGTGTTACTGTCACAATAATTCTTTGCGTTGTGAAGATTATTTAGATGCTTTAGTAATAATCAGATTGTGTTGGCAGCCTGTGCTACTGCAAAACAAGCGGTTTGATTGGCTACATCTCCATAATAAAAGGCACAGGTAACAAAAGTTGGCTGGGCAGCAAAAGGGATATTTTAAAGTGATCTTATCAACACCTTCATGGAGATTTAAAAAGGAAAATAATTGTAGAAAGAGAATTGTAGAAATAGCTACATTACAGATAATCAACAAATTGCATTCCCTAGAAATAACCATGTTGCACAGCTGTTTCTAACAAGATGAACAGCAAATGAAATAGGTTTGTCATTTTTGTTCTTTTACTTTTTATGGGAGTAATTGTACTTTTTCTTGAGTAAAGATACTCTACCTGCCACTGGCCAGCGGTACCAGTAGGCCTACTAGTGCTGCCATGGTGAACATGAGACAGACAGCAGAAATGAGATCTATAGCAAAACAGCACAAAGCACCAATTTATGGTAGGCATGATGATGATGTGGATTATTTATTTATCATACTCAAGGGCTCAGCTGAGGTGATTACTTTAGAAGAGTTAGATAGGGGTTTCTAGTTTTGAAAATGTATTGGCTCATAAAGTTACACTACATTCTACTTGCATAAAATTCTTAAGAATGCAGGAATAAAGTTCTCTAAAGACCCAGAGGCCCCGACAAATACATCGGGGCCTCTGGAGAGTGGACTGACCAGGGACAAACTCCTGGGCCACTTTTTTCCCCTGATGAAGTCCTTTGTTTTGTCGGCAGTGTGCTTTGGCTCATTGTCCTGCTGCATGATAAACTTCCTCCCCATTAGTTTCAATGCATTTTTCCATAAATTGGCGGACAAAATGTTTCTGCACACTTCTGAATTCATTCTGTTCCATCATCAATAAATATTAATGAGCCTGTTCCAGAAGCAGCATTGCACGCCCAGGTCATGACATCACCTCCATCTCTGTACTTCTTTGCAAATTTCAATCTGGCTTTCCGATTCTTCCTGCTGATGAGTGGTTTGCATCTTGTGGTGTGGCCTCTATATTTCTGCTCTCTGAGTCTTCTTCCAACAGTGGATTGTGATACCTTCACCCTGCACTGTGGAGGTCGTTGGTGATGTCACTTCCTGATGTTTTGGGGGTTTTCTGCCGCTCTCACGATATTTCTGTCATCAGCTACTGTTGTTTTCCTTGGCCGACCTGTTGGACGTCTGTTGCTCAGTACACCAGTAGTTTCTCTCTTTTTCAGGACATTCCTCATTGTTGTGCTTGCTATGCCCAATGTTTGTTCAACGGCTCTGGTCGATTTTCCTTCTTTTCTCAGCTTGACAATGGCTTGCTTTTCTCCCATAGACAGCTCTCTGGTCTTCATGTTGGTTTATCCTCTTTAACAGGAAATGCAGTTTTTATAGGTTTGAACCAAGGATGAAAACTTAGACTAGTCATGCAGAGCTATTTAATGTTTGGACAATCGACCTAAAAGGCAACACCTGGGCAACAAGAAAAATCTGTCAGTCACATGCTCCAGTAGTTTTGCTCACTTGAAAAATGGGTGGGTTCAAACAAAGGGTGGTATGTCCTGAGTTGTTTAACACATCTAGATGTGAATACCAGGAAATGAGAGCTGAAATTCTGAACTCTTGTCTCATCCTCATCTTTTGATCTTAAACCCAAATGTCTTCAGTGAACAACAAAAACAAATGAATTTACCTTACCGTTCCAATACTTTTGGAGGGGACTGTACTGTATAGTTTGTTCTAAAATTTACAGAGTAAAATAACTTTGTTAGGTTAAAAGCATGTCATCAGAGTTTGCATTGAAGACAGTTCTGTGTTCACAAACATTTGTTGCATTCCTAGATGTGAGATGAAGTGACTACAGAACAGAACAGGGAGAGTCAGGACCAAGTGAGACACAGGGAGTATCACAGACAAGTGTGACATTAGGAGAACTGAATACATTTGTGCCGTGGCTAGCTACATTAACTAGCAGCTGTTCCACGGTTTATGTAGTTGGTTTTGTTCTAGTTATATTATAGTCTGTCTCTCTGACTGTGCACCCAAGTCTTCATAATCTCCCCTCCCCAGTCTGTTCTCCATCTTCTCTCACTGACAAAAAACACTCTTTTAGCCACAATAATAAGTCTGTTTTCAAAAGTTATAGAAATTAGCATTTAAGTGCTTAATAAAAAAAAAAAATCAGATTTCAACGTCCCCCCAGGTTCTACGTCGCACTTACATCCCTAAGTGTTTTCAGTTAGATTCCTGTTCCACCTACTTGTCTCATCTAGTACAGTCCCAAATGAGGTTCTGCTTCTGTCAGAAGGGGAAACTTGCATTAGCCCAGACTAACTAAATCTTGATTGAAAGACAGACAGCCTAATTACTGTCTTGTTTTAAAATGATGTGCGCCCATACATGTGTTGACTGGACTGGTCCTCACAGAGGCGACGCAGTTATGTTTTCCAAGCTGCAGTTCATAAACCCTGTTGGCGTTTATAAGTAGGCTAATAAATAGTGGGATGTTTTGAGACGTTTTTATGAATGAAAATAAATCACAAATTTTAGAACTTGAACTTCTTCACTGCATTTGCAGGAATATTTTAATGGGCTACTTAAAAAAATAAACTCATCAAGTTGCCTAGTCTAATGCATAGACAGTCCATTTTTACTCTGATAGCCTATCTTGACCTTTCCTCATGTGGACACATAGGGGCTGTGATCCTGCACAACAAAACATGCAAGAATTAAATCCCCACACTACTATGGATAGTAGTGGTGCAACGGGTTGCAGAATCCGTGGTATGGATCCTTTCCACATGGTGCGGCACGCAGGTGGACTGCGGATTGATTGCAAAGTTTGTGATTTATGCTGTTTGACCTCTCAAAATATCCTTTATTCTGGAAATGTCAGAGAACTCAGATTCCAAATGTGCAGAACTTTGAACACGAGCAGAAAACCTGCTGAAACGCAGGAGCTATTAAAGTCCAGGAGTTTATCACTGAATAAAAATTATTTAATTTATTATTGATGAGGTAAAAAGGTGCCACATGCACATTTAAAGAGGTAACCTCAATCAGTCACGCCTGCATGTGTGTTGATTCAGCAGTGATGATATTAAAAGTTGATCTACAGAAGAAACATATCTGAAAGCAACCCAGAATGCATGAGAGCTGCTCTGCATTATATTCTGTTACAGTTTTAGATTTTAATCGTTTTATTAAACCTATATTAAACCAGAAAAACTCTTTTTCCAAGAGTGTCCTGGCCAATGCAGGCAGTAGTACAATTGTACATTTAAGATGGGAATAAATAATCAGTTACAAGGTCATAAAATATCAAAATGTTCTTAAATATTCACCAGAATTCAGCAAGAAGCATGATCAAACTAGTAATCAGTCATAACATCTGAAGGCAGAATTGCCAGCCTTCAAGTCATTTAAAAGCAACCAGTGAAACCGGCTCACAAAGATTCAGCCACCTGCTGCTACCTGAATTTGTGTGTCCCACAATAAATTGATTATTATTTTAATAATAATTATAATTATTAAAATAATTAGACACATGACATTACAATTTAGCAAAATCATAATGAGACACTTAATAGTGTTGTTGTGAGTTTTGTTGTGCCGTATAAGTAGAGGATGTTTACTGTTGTTTACTGCTTTACAGACTTAACGTTGGGGGGGTTCAATTATTATGTGAAGTTATGAAGTTTTATGGGCTGGGCTAAGCCCCCAATGTTTCAAGATCCTAAAAACGCCCCTGCCCAGACTCATCTATCGGATTGCCAGACAGAGAAGCGTGATTGGTCTTCACTGCTCTAGTGTCCGGTGGCAGCATGCTTTACACCACTGCATCCGACGCATTACATTGGTGATGTAAGGGATGCAGCTGCTCGGCCATGGAAACCCATTCCACGAAGCTCTCTACCCACAGTTCTTGAGCTAATACGAAGGCCACACGACTTTTAGAAGTCTGTAGCTATTGACTCTGCAGAAAGTTGGCGACTTCTGCGCACTGCACCTCAACATGTGCTGACCCCACTCTGTGATTTTATGTGGCCTACCACTTCATGGCGGACTTTCTGTTGTTCCCAATTGCTTCCACTTTGTTATAATACCACTAACAGTTGTCCATGGAATATTTAGTAGTGAGAAAATTTCACAAATGAACTTAATGTACACATGGCAACCTATCATAATTCCCTGAGCTCCTGAGAGCTCAAATGTTTGTAGAAGCAGTCTGCAGCCTAGGTGCATGATTTTATACACCTGGGCCATGGAAGTGATTGGAACACCTGAATTAAATGATTCAGCGGGGTATTTGTAATTCACTGATAAGGCTTTTTGTGGCTTTTCAAATTTTACTGGACCTAATTGTTCCATTGAAGTGTTTTGGGGCAAGTGTGTGCTTTCACTTTCAGTTTTACCTCTAAATAAAATGGTTTAGAATATCTGATGGTTTGTGAACAAGCTGCATGATTGCCCAATTGTCAATTTTTCTTAATTCTAGTAATGTTGCTATGTTCCCACATCTTATCAGTTACTTTGGTGGGTTATCATCCATCCATCCATCGTCAACCGCTTATCCTGTGTACAGGGTCGCGGGGGGCTGGATCCAATCTCAGCTGTCATCGGGCAAAATGTGGGGCACACCCTGGACAGGTCGCCAGTCCATCGCAGGTGGGTTTTCATAACTGATGGAAATTACCACCAAAACTACAAAAATATGACTGAAGTTGTGATCAATAGAAAATTACACACACAGGAGAAGGAAAACTAGACTAAAACAGTATGCAGCTACAACCTGAAATGACACAAAGTCTTCTAAGACCTGTTTTTCTTTACTAGTAGTGAAAACTATTCAGGGTTGATCTTCTTACATACTGAGGGTATATATGATATGTTAACCAATTGAATACCACTAATTACAAGGGCCATGTCTTGTTCCGTCATATTTGATGGCTAAACACTTGCACTTGACCTTAAAAGAGAAGCTTTTGTGTTGTTAATGTAGCCCACCTCACTGGTCTGCAGAAAAGCAGGAAAAAAAAAAACAGTTCTCCTCACGCACATGTGTCTTCTCTTCCCCCCGCTAGCTGCAGTGCTAGCACGCTACCAACAATTCAACACGTGTCTTCTTCAACTTCAGACTTACTGCTTAAACAGTCCAAATACACACATTCAGGTACCAGTAATAGAAAATCTACCCGGTTTCTAGCTTTAAACTGCAACGTAATTTGAACACTACTAATAACCAGTGTTCAAGATCCCTGCATCGTTCACCTCTCTCTCTCCACCACTTGTTTTTTTCTCAACCGCCCTCTAAGGACCCGAGAGGTTGCCAACAACATCTCTAAGTAATCACTGATTCGCTAATAACAGACTGACACCTGATTATCGAATGAACAGCCAATTATATGGACTTGAGAAGTTCAAGAACTACATAGAACATGGGACATTTCAACATCTTACCAACCTAGAAATAAATTCATATTAATACACATAGTTAAAACGATTACACAAAATTAATAAATTCAACCAGTCCATGTCAATTTACACTGTGCATTTGTTACTGAAATGAACATTATATAAACCAACTAGCAGGGTGCTACATTAAGGACCTCTCATATGTGAATCCATGTCCATCCAGTACACTGCATCATTGTGTTCACCATTACAATCTAATTGTGCAAATGCACAGAGCATTTTTTCCTGAACCTAGTCACCTTTTCACATATGGCTCTATCTGCAAGCTAAAATAGGAGCAATAACTTTCTCCAGCTATGACAGGAATAATAGAAATAGGTAGGGAATCCATTTCACTTGTTTGATATCAATCCTAGTGACCTTGTTTTGAGGATTCCCTCCATTTTTTCCACTTTTCTTCAGAAGTGCTATATTTGACAAAAGACTTGGCTCTGTTGTGGTGGCAGCTTCCCCTGTGTTTTGCCTGCCACTCTGTGTTTCCTCTGCTTCCCTTGCTTGTGTTCTCCCTCTCTCTCTCCACTCCTGATCCACGATCCACACCTGCACCACATCAGCAGCCTCCTCTGTCTGCCAGGGCTTCCTCCACGGCGTCCTCCCGGCTCTCCCTCATGCCTCGCCAGTCAGCCTGCCACCACACTCCTCCACCAACCCCCCAGGTCAGGTCTCCCGTGCCTCCTCCCTTCCTCGGTCCCCGGTGCCCCTCGGCTCCCTTGTCTTAGCCCCCTCTGCCCTACTTGCTCCTCGGTCCTCCGTGCCTGTGTTCCCCGCCGGCCACCTCTCCCTCACCTCCACTCCCTCAATCCCCTTTTTCCCTAATAAAACCTGTTTCGTCTGAGCGTTGTGTTTGGGTCCTCTCTGTCCAACATTCAACAGTCACAAGGTTACTGATTCTGATCGTGTAAAGGAAGTTACTTTAATGGCTCTGACCAACTAAAAGTCTTCCATACATGTCTGTCTCTACTGTGATGAAACAATTACCTCCTAAAAGCAACCATGGCATGTAGGTTTTCAGCTCAAAGTGGCAACAATCCGGAAGTGTTTATTTACCTGTGATGACACAGTCCAGTCCTTGACTTTGATCACTGCCAGGCAGTGTTGAGGAAGGCTTTGCTTACTCACTTTTTTATTTGTACTTCAGTCATATTTGCTACTTTTATGCTTGGAAGGGTTATTATTTTTCCGTGCCCAAATCAATTAATCATTAATAATTTTCAGTTAATGCAGAAGCTGTGGACGCATTTATTATGGGTAGTTAACGTCCCATTTCCCCCCTTTGAGTCATCCACACTTTTCCGCTATTTTTTGGGCTCTGGCATTATTTGGCACCCACTTACAATTTCTGATTTGCTTTGTTGTTTTTGCAATCAAGGAAAAAGCTATCATTGAGGATTGCAGAAAGGTTTGATTTAATAAATGTTCCAGAATGAACTTGGGGATGAAGGGGAATTGTAAGAAGGCAAAGAGGGTCATCCACTTATCACAGGGTTGGAAGGAAAGTCCTGGACTTGTCCTGTTCACTTATTGAAGTGTCCTGAACCCCACATTTCTCCCAATAGGCGGACCAGTGTGAGTCTGTGTGTGCATGGGTAAGTGAGAGGCTAATTGTAAAGTGCTTCCGCTAAGGTAAAGTAAAGCTATATAAGTGCAGTCAATAAACCATAAATAGATCAATGATAACTCCGGAGACAGGTTTGGAATTGTCTTTCTGCTGATGAAGAATGAGGGAAATGTCTTTGAATCCACAAGGCCTCTGCAGTCATGTCTCAGCTGCTGCATTCTGCTGTTGCTTTTGTCTGTTCCATACTCACTGATACTAGCTCTCTCTCCTCAATCATTTGTAATCGCTGTCTGGATGGTTGGTGATTTTAAACATGAGCTCAGTCACACATGGGAGACTAATAGGTCCCAATTCAGAAAAAATGTTTCAATGACTAGGCACCTGGAACTGGGCTTTCTGCGTTATCTGGTTGTATTATTAATGAAATATTAATTGTAGTCTGATGTTGTCAACAACGGAATTTGCTAGGTGACAAGATTTAATAACCTCTGACAGTGTAGTTAGGTTGAGCATGTTGGTTAAGTATGTCTTGATTATTTGCCAAACAGTTCAGTTGTGAGCCAGGTGCTTACTTCTTGTGGTTGTCGGGACAAGGATGGGCGGCCACCATATCAGCTGCATATGTGTGTGTATTTATGTGCGTCTATGCATGTGTTTGAACCTGATGCATTGCTGACAGGAGCGCGCCCTGGTGCAGCAGTGAGCCATTGTTTTCCTTGGCAGAGATTAGTGGCCCCCAGGGGCCTGTGCTACAAAGGGAGCTCTGTTACCCACTAGTGCTTTATTGTGCCCCAAATTACCCCCATGGAGAGGGGAAAAAACAGCATGACAAATATCAAGCATGCATAATGTCAATGAGCAAAATGACAGCTGCTCAGTCCAGAAATTCCGTTCTGGAGGCTTCACAAGTGCTGCTCATCTTCTTGTGATAATTAGTGCCAGAGGAGATGTGTCAACTCTCACTTAAATTCACAAAAAAATCCAAATTGTGTACAATTTGTTAACTCATAAATGTAGTTAGAATGTGCTTGTGAAATGTCCATGAAATGTTTGCTTTTTTTCCAACTTTGATTCTTGTATTTAGAGCCCCTCATTTTATCACATCAGAATAAAGAACCCACATTGTTTTGTGTGGCGTTAATTACTCTTAAATGCATGTTCATTTTCATCTAAACCAGGGGTAGAACACTGCATCCCCAAATTCCTCTAAGACAGCTCAAACCTCTCTAAAAGATGAATGGGGTCATGCCTACAAAGAGCAATAATGCTCTTTTCTCTGCAGCCTACAAACAGGCCTGTCAATTGGCTTCATTGTCAACATCCTAGGGGACTGGTTTTTAAAAGTGTCAAGATCAAAAGGCTTGACTGACAAAGCACGCTTTTTATTATTGCACTGGCAACCCATAAGCTTTTAATGTAGGAAATTATAGTCATTAAGTACAAGTCCTACAAGCCTTGGATCTTGACGGAGGCTTTGAGGAGTTAACCACAAATCAAAAAAACAAGCCCATAGCTGAGATAAAGAGGGTTGTATGTAAATATGAGCCCTTTGTACTGGTAAGCAGTGCAGAGAGCTTGTCTGCGATGTCTCTTATCGCTCCAAGCAGCATGGGATTGATGACATTTTTAAAGATAATAACAAATAGAAGTGACAGTGGGAGAATTAACAGTAATACCACTGAGCTAAATAGGAGAGGATAAAATATACAAAACAACATGCATGGGAGTGCTTGATAGCAACCATTTTGGAAGAGCCTGAATCTATACTCTCATTGCAAATGTAAATAAAGTCTAAGACTAAGAAAAGACTTTCAGAATTGTGCTCTGCATTCACTTCACACCAAGAGTTTGCTTTGGGCATTATATTTTGTAGAAACATAGTTTGTTTGTATGACTCTGTATCCCTTGTGACAGCACACTAACAGTGTACCACCATCTTACATTCAAACAACATATTAGCTTCTTCACCCGATACTAAGCAGCCAAAATGTCTAATTGTGTCAGTGGTCATGATTAATGTGTTAGCAAACTGTTGCCCACTTACACATCCAGCAGATACTGAGAAACATTAGAGTTCATGTGGAGCTCTATTTCTTGATGTAAAAAGTTCAATGTTCACTCTTCTTTTAACTCGGTTTTGGTCACCACCAATCCCAGAGAAAATACCTCGCTCTATGGCTGTTAAATTACTTTATTCATTAGCTGGATGCTAACAATGTCTGCTATTGTTGGGCAGGTATCATGCAGTATGTTTATCAGATTATTTTAAGTTGCAAAAGGCTTAGACTCAACTGTACAATAAATGTGTGTTACCGAACTACAACAATGAGCTAAAAGAGACTAAAGATACCTGCACTGTTGAGGTAGTTCCTGTGATTTTGGTGCTAGCAGTGTCATTTGGTCAGTTCATTTGGGGTAAATATAAAATATATAGATAAATGCAGATTAAACTTTTTCTCAATGTTGTAAAAAGTTGCATACTGCACCTTGATGATAAGATTAGTTGGTCGTGAGTGAGAAAGGCAGAGAGACATCTCTGTCTCAGCTGGCTTGCAGTGCAATGGTAGTTGCCCTTTGAGTGGCCACTGTGTTGAAAGGCTGGTGGGCAGGGGTGACTCGGCCCTCTCCCCATTGTTCCCAGAGCTTGGTATTCCTCTCATAGCATGCCCCGGCCTCTAGAGGATATGCTTTTAAAGATCCCAGGCCCTCCAAATGGTCCCACTCACATCTTCAACTCACAATTTTAATCAAACACATGCCTAGAGCTACATTTCTATTTCTTTCACCTCCGAATGGAAGATGAGTTTATTTATAGAAATAATGTTCAAATAACTTTGTACTTAAGTTTGTAAGTAAATTTATAACAATATTACTGTATGTTTTAATCACCCTCAACCTCTACCTTCTCCATATATCCCTCTCTTCCCTTTTTTCTTTCATCCTTCCTCTCTCAGGCCTCTCTCCCCGTCTCTCCATCCTTTTTGCTGAGTGTCCCGCTCAGCTGGCCAGCACCTTTTCACTCTTTGCCTCGGGAATTGTCCCCTGCATGTCAAGTGTAGCCATTAGAAAGAAAGGGTTTGGATGAGAGGTGCCTCATCTTTGAATGGATACAATAGAGCTGTTCTTTGTATCTAGATGACAACACACAAACACACACACACATACTGCCGGGAAACATTCTGGTTTGATGCAAGTATGATACAGCCATAAATGCCCAAACACTAAACTCACATTTCAAGGAACAAATATATTACATACCGAAGCCCTGATTGCTATCTTTGACTGTATTACCCACTAGACAAGACAACATTAGTTGAGGAAAAGTTAATTTAATGATAAGGTATACAGTTGTGAAGACACACGAATAGGGCCAGAATCTATCATTTGTTGGGTCAAATTACCTATGTTTACATCTCAATCTTTCATGGGAATGTTAATTATGACTTTTGTGTCTCAAAAGCAACGGTGGAAGAGTTGTGACATTGTTTTAAGGCTGCCAAACCTTTTTGGGAGGAGATTAGGTTGGATGGTTTGTTGGTTCAGCAAAATGTAGACTGTCATGAGCTTTCCCTAAATTTTTAACCATGACCACGACGAATGTTTTTTTTATTTTAAACCAAGGTATTTCCCTTGCCTAACCATGACCTAACCTTAAAGTTGCACTGATAGGTTTATCAGACCTTAATTTGGGAAAATAGTTATAGAACAGATATTGCCAGCCGTGAAACCAAAACAACAAGCCAAAAGATGCTAAAGATGCTGTAGAGCCAAGGGTAACTGCTAGGGGTGTAACAATATGTGGGTTCATCCCGAACCGTTCTGTACAGGATGTTCAGATCACTATGGCATTTCCTTGGTTTGGTATGCCATGTGACACAAAGAATTACAAAATAATTATGTCTCGTCACGTGCAGAACAGACAGTTTTAGAGTTTTACCTGGAAAGTTTTACCTGGAAGGTTTTAGCAGTGCACCCATTATCTATCAGCTACAACATGCTAGTCGGCTTAGCCCTGTTAGCCAAGTTAGTCAAATTCATGTAGTGTCGCTTCCATCCGAATGGCAAACAAAAATGAGAGACCAAAGCTGGAGGATTATGACATATAGATGCACTGTATGGGAGCATTAGGTTTAAATTATACTGTAAAGACAAAAATCTGGACGGAAAAATCTGGATCCTCAGATGTTTTGTACTCTACCCTTCAACAATCAATACACCGGAAACTACTATTAACTTTACAAGAAATGTGACGGGAAATTCTTACACACAAACCCTTAAGAAACGTATGAAGAAGAAGAAATGTATCATTATCAGTAGAGGTTTGCTTAGTACTTTTAGGATCCTGTTATATGTACGTTTTTTCATGTAGATTTTTTAAAACCCTTTATTGTCTTAGGTAACATCAGTTCTCTTTGTGCAATTAAAGTGTTTGTTTAGCATCATGATCTGAGGCTGGAGTTGGTTTCAGCAAGAGCCCAGTCTTAACACAATATGTACCTGTTCTGGTTCACTGACTATCGCTGGCTGGCTCCTTCTAATAAGACCAGCCACACCACAAATTACAGTAGACACTTTTAATTGTTTCATTTCCTCTGTGGTAGCCAGTCTTGCTCAGGCTACATGCTTTTAGATTTGTCTGTCTGAGCTTATTCTAGGAGATTCACACTTTCAGCTTCAGGTATTTTTCAGCTTCACTGTGGCCCTAAGAATCAATGTTGCTGATTGTCGGAGTCCAGAAGCTCCAGTTCAAAAGAGAACTTGAGAAACTGATAACTGCTGGGACCAGTCATTTTAAGTTAACTTCATGGATCACAGTTCAACATCAAACTTGAAGTGTTTTGACTGATTTGTTAACTAACTAAAACTCTACTTCTGTCCAGGGACTAAATTGCAGTTTCGATTCACTTCACTATTGGAATCCCTAAAAACTACCTGGGGAGTGTTGATGTTTGTTTACAGCACTGGCACAGGAGCCCTGAACCAGCAGGAGGAGCAGCTTTTCAGCCCCGGGCCCCAGCTGGCAATGGTGTTGGAGAGAGGTGCCGGAATGAGCACCAGAACCAGAGCCGAGCGAGCAACAGAACCGGGCTCAGTAACCTCCCAGTGAACATAGACAGGGACCGAACACAGCCTCCAAAAACAGAGGCCAGTTTGATGACACAGAATACAGTACAGGTGACCGGCTGGCATCAAGTTGATCAGTCTGTGAGCATTTGTTCTTGTGAAGTTCAAAGTAATTTATTCTTTTGAACGATGTTACACTGCAAGGGTCGGCAACCTTTGGCACGAGTGCCAGCGTGGGCACGCAGAGAGAAACACATGAGAAAGCGAACTCAATCCTACAATACTGAACTAAAATTTTAACGCAGGATTAATCGTTGTACTTTATGATTGCTGACCTGGCTGGCCGACCAGCAGAGCGCTGTCTGTGTGTCTGCAAGACTGGGCCAAACTAAAACATTCAATATTGAGGGGGATATGAGAGGCCCCTCCCAACTTGGACTGATCCTCATTTTTGCTGTAACCTGAGGAGATACTTTCCACCTGGTTTGTGTAACAAGTGAAACAGAGACGGTAAATATGGCGAAAAAATTTTAATTTAAAAGAAAAAATGTTGGTACAAGAGGTATTTGTAACTATTTTAGCCTTCTGACTAACTGTAACACATGACAGGTTCGTAGTTAACAGTATACTTAAGTGTTCCAGCTCAGGTTTGACCTGGCCTTGGTCAGTGCAGTGATGACTTACTTATCCAAACCGAGGAGGCAGGTGTCATCCTAAAGTTTCTTGAAGGCACTATTAGTATTTTTAATAAAAATTGTTGTGGCACTATATATGAACAGTGAAAAAAAGGTTATTAATGTGTGGGAAATAAAGATGTTTAGCTAAATAAGTTTGTTTGTTGATGCACTCATCTACCAAAATCTATTTGGATTGAAATATTTTAAATGCTTATCACAGCAAATATCGATATATGTGATTCATTTCAATTCATACGATTAATAAATGACAAAAGAAAAAATGTAAAACCGTGTGCGCATTCACCAATAGTGCAACATGGGAAGGCAGAGAACCGACCCATGCGTAAAAGGCCGGATGGGGGGGCCCCGCAGCTGTGCAGGTATAGATGAGGTCATGACAGCGACCGCTGCGCACAGAGCAGGGCCATCGTCAGCAGCGGCCACTCCCCCACTGTCTGGATGGGAGAAACGCACCCTGCACTCACAGAGGACAATCACTCAGACAGAATGCTCAGTACTGAGTGACTCAACGAGAATCGGGAGACGTCCCGCAGGTATAAACGGACGAAAGAGCATGGAGAAGACCAGGAGGCCGCAGTGCAGATATTGTCAAACGACATTCAAATGTGCAACGCCACAGAGGAGGAGACGCCGCTCGTGGAGTGCCGCCTGATGCCATCCGGGGAGATACACTGGCTGACACACAGGTCTGTGAGATAGGCGCTGCGCCGACAGGGGAAGCCCCTTGGACTGTTCCCTTTTATGTTTGTGACTGGCACACAATGCTCAATAGTTTTTTAAGAGCACACAACAAATTTGCACATGCAGTTCAAACAATGGCTGTCCATCTGAGTATGTTGTAGAGTCTGTGCTCTCTGTCTGTTTGTCTGCTGTTACTGTCTTTCTCTCCTGCAGAGTGAATTACAACCCGAAACATTTTTGTGTCACTGTTTTCTTCCTACCTCTACCACCCTCCTCCCTGTCTCTGCTAGGCCCACAGCAGCATCCTTCCTCCCAGCACTAGCCTACAAGAAGACCAGGGCTCTCTGTCTGTACCGATTCCAGCAACATCCATGAGCACAGTAGCCTATAGAACATTGCAGAAAATTGTTTTCTCGCACACTGCTCTCAACATTGGAACACATGAATAGAAATATTACTCACTAGCCTGCTTAATTCTGCTCTCTTTGCCTTTACTTCTAATATTTCCACACAAGCACGGAACATACACCTCTGCTGCAAACACAGCGGCTCGCCCTACCTATTTCTTTTTCTCTTTCCCTGTATTTATCTGCCCTCTTGACTTTCTCCATCAGCAGTGGGCTGTTTTATGAAGTGGCCGAAATGACACAGCACTCGCGATTTTCACCGGTGATACCGTTTTCACCCGCTGGTGCGCGGAGGAGGCTCGTTAATGAGGAAGCCAATCGAAACCGAAACCAACATTGTACCCAGCTGCACCTGCACCAAAGTGTTCACTGATGCTTTACCTCGTCCATGCTTGTGAAATATCCACCTTCTGAGTCTTATAACGTAATGGATGATCATTTCTCTCAGTGTTTCTCTGCAAAATGCTTAAATGGGTCGCCAAATATTTTACAAGTAAAGCTGATGTGTGGGAAACACTGATATTAATATCAATCTGACCGGCCCACCCCGAAACAAATAGTCCGGCCCCTCTGGCATTTGCCAGAATTGCCAGGTGGCCAATCCGCCCCTGAAGGCGCCACTCGTCTGGGCGAGGGCCCCCCCTCGACATGATGTCCGCCCCTCTGTTCAACATGCCAGGGATGTACTCCGCTCTGATGGAGAGCAGATGAGTGTGCGTCCACAACAGCAGCCGCCTGGCCAGGTTCAGCAGCTACGCAGAGCATAACCCTGGCGGTTATGTAAATGTAAATGCTCCGTATTTGTATAGAGCCTTTCTAGTCTTTTCGACCACTCAAAGCGCTTTTACACTACATCTGCATTCACCAGTCATTCCGCAGCAGAGGGACGAAGAGTCGGACCACTTTCCACACCGTGAGACGCTCCAACACGTTTATGTGGAGAGGCATGTGGGCCTGCCGCGCTCCTGGGAGAGCCACGCTCTCAGGATGATGCCCGCCTGCCGCAGTGGCTCCAAGACCGTTGGCACACAGCGGTCTCCATGAGCCGCCAGTCAGGAGGGTCCCGCTCCTGGGGTGGGGGTGGGGGGGGGGGGCACAGACATCACCCAGCACGATGTAGTCCGTGTGGCAGACTCGCTTTGCCCCGTTCTGGCCATCTTGCTGTAACACATCATTCTTCTTATTTCCCGGCTGGAAATCTTATGCTCTTTAGACAAATCTTATGCTCTTTAGACAGCTCAGTGCTGAAGAAAAGTGGGAGCCAAAGGCTGGGTCTCACTGTTGTATACCATTAAATTTTGAATAATAGCCCAGGCTTTTATTTGCTAAAATCACTGAATTGACCCTCCCTTTATTTGGGACAGGCCTTTAATTTTTTTTTGCACAAAACTGAAACTACTAGTTTAGTTATTTCAAACAGAATAATTATCAAACAATATCAAATACACGCCATTCATTTAATATAGCTCCGACAGACGGCTTATGCGCTTTTATTTTGAAGGCAGCAACCTAACAAAAACAGCAACACGGTGCAGGATGACAGAAGTTAGCAGACAGAGAGTGATGGACTTCACATGACATGATTCACAACTTGGATAAATTTTTCTGAAAAGCTGCTTTGATTCTTTTGAAGGGTGGACCCTTACAGACTAAAGGAATATAAATAATCAAGGAACGGACACATTCAGACTTAACAAGCAGACTTAACAAGCGCTTCAAAGTTAACATGAGTCAGCACTTTTTCCCCCTTTTCCTCCCTTGTAGCCATGCAGGTTACACCGGTAAATCTAGAAGAATTAGACTTTGGGTCTTGTTGTTTCCATTAAATGAACTTAACAGTGGTATTGTGGAGAATCTAAGCGATCTAACGATGTTCAGCATGTCCATACTGACATATTGATCATACGTTTAAACATTAATATTTGTATTAACGATTTAAGAGGCTTAGAAGCAGCTAAAGCAGGCGACCCCGTGGGGTTTAAGAAGAACTTCTACAAAAACCAGACCAGGTGTTTATTTGTCAAAATGTGTTCCAGTGCACAATGTACACCAGGCCAGTAAAGGAGGTAGGCGGCTATTTGGGACTCTGCTATTAAGTGAAGTTTTACTTTATATACAAGGTTCTGACGTAGGAGAGACCTACGCTGTGGGTGGGTGTAGACTAAATTTAACAGGCGCGCGTAGGGGGTAGAACATTGTGTTATCTTTGTTTGCTTTGATATGTTTTGAAAAGTAACAACACAGATGCCAAATTTCTGAAAAACTGTTTTTTCAAATAAAGTTATAAAATAAAAAATACCCATATACCGCTGACATGTACATACCTTGTAGACTATACAACAGATTTCAAGGAACCAGATATTATCAAAAACAGCTCTACAACTACAACTACATAAATCTTAGTTTACGTTTAAAAACTTGCTGTTAGGTGTTCTTTTTAGGTATTATAGTAACGCATTATATAACACAACTAGTGTGACATGCCAGTGTGAAAGGACACCAGGCCCAGACATAGTGCTTGGAAATCTTAAACCCAGAAACTATGAGGAAGCATCTGGCCAGCAAACCTAAAGCTCGCTCTCTTTAGGGACACAACGCAAACTTGGCATTGACCAGATTCTCCACCAGCTCCTTTAAAGCCACGGGTGTCACAACATATTACTCTGTCTGCTAACTTTTTACAAGATGTGGCAGTCTGCTTTTCTGAAGACTGGACCTTGACAACCCAAATCTAAAAGGTCTCTGACTGAAAAGAATGACTTACAGGAAGTTTTAAAAACACTCATTTAAACAAGCTGGACGGGGATCAGTGAAGGGTTTTTTGTTGTAAATTTTTCAGTTGTAGGCTTTACATCGGCATTCCCATTCCCACCACCACGGGTTAGTATAAGCTCCTTACTGATAATGCAGCATACAGTCTGGCCCCCATGCTTCCCTCAGTTGACTGACAAAGTCACTTATACCAGCGGATTACCAGACTGCACAGGGGCCCTACACCTCTAAATGGCAGAAGCTGTGTGTAATGTGTCCTTGATGGATGTGCTGTGACATGTAGCAGCTAAATCTAGGGCTCCGCCACTCTCCACCTCTATGTCCCTTTCATGCTTCCTACCATCCCCCCCTCCATCTATTCTTCACCTCCTCTCCTACCTAGTTGCTACATCTGTGTTGAGTAGTATACATCAGGTGAGAGGCCTATCCTCCCCCTGCAACAGCAAGCATGTCAAGATAATCTTCAGGTGGCTGGTACACACTCCAGCTTATTCCCAGGACTGATTGCTCTCTCTAGCTAATACATGCAAGGCTAGGAAAACACAGCTCCAAAGGAAACTTAATGCTACCCTTCAAAAAACCCTTTGGTGCACTCGATTATGAAGGCACAAACAAGCCCTGCTGCTTATGTTACAGCCATAGAGTGCAAGTTGACGCAAGGGTTGACATATTTTAGAAATGATTTACTCTGAAAGAATAAATGAAATACAAGGTGATAATCTATCATTCTAATATCTACAATTATACAATTACAATTCTTATCATTACCAGTATAAAACAATTATCTTGTCTCCTTATAGGCCTACTTGAGTCACAAAACAATTAACATTAACTAAACTAAATCTCTCGTTCATCCTTTGTTTACGTATGACGTAAGACAATGTATGGGCTGCCTGGTTGCCTTGACAAAGGCTGGGCTCTGGCTCTAACCGTCTACATAAACGTTAGAATAAAACAAAATAAATGTAAACTACAAAAGACTCTAACAATAAATCCTACACATACATATGTATCAGTGGAGTCAGGCAAACGTTACATTTGACTCCCTTTAGCAGGGTGACACTGGACAACAACCAATCATAGTAAACGGCAAGGTAGTGCTGACTCATCCCAGTAGGATACAAAGCATAGATAGAAATACCAAAAATAACTACCAATTGCATATTAGAATTGATAATAAAAATTTTAATAATTGTAATGCTTGCTTGAACTCATGAGCGAGCATAATCCAAAACCACTTTTATAGAGATCTCCACAATAAATGCGGAAACACCGGCATGCCGACTGTGGCTTTTCATACAGACATGTTCAGGCTTTGTTACTTCAGTGTTCCCAGCTCAGAGGCAGATCAACACAAACGCCGTATCTTTGATTCAGCAAGCCTGGAAAAAAGGCAGTGTGACCAGCGTCTATAGACAGACAGGGATACATCTTCACACAACATGCTGGAAACTCAGGTAAACTCCCACTGCAACATTACAGTAGGATTTTTATCAGCTTGAGGTTGAACTAAGCCATGCTGATTACATGATAACATTACACTGAATGCATTTATACGTTGGCATTAGCTCGTAATAACATAACATACAAATAACATTACTATTTGTGTGTCTTTCACCGGAGGCTCAGCTATGTGAGCTAGACTGAATACTATAAATTAGATATTGCCATACTTTATAACAATTAGACCGCCGTAAGTAACGTTACAGTGTGAACTGGTCTTCCTCTGTGTTGTCCTGTGCGTTATGTTGCCTTACAGCTAGTTACAGTGACTGAGATGGTGGAGAAGCTATGCACCTGAGTATTGGTAAAACGTCAATAAAACTAAATGGAACGTTACAAAGCAAATAGCGGTAGATCCATGTTAAAGTAGCTGGCTGCTCCTGCCTTGCATCACTATAGGCTAGTATAAACAAATCGCTCCTTTCTTGCAGGCTAAATCAACACTTTGACATAATACCTGTGGTACACGGGATAGTGATGTAGCTGGTGAACTCATAATGTTACATATTATACACTGCACCAGATAACGTTAGCAAGGCTTCAGCAAATAAACCTTTATTGTTGTTTTGTATCCTTACATGGAATTTGTGTTGGAGTCTGTGTTGTGCTGGGAGCCAGTTGTTTTAAGGTGTTAGTGGACTGCATGTCCCTAGCTATTGTCGCTGGTTTTGGCAGAAGGCTTGGGAGTGTGCACAGGACTACATCCTGACCCATCTCCTTCACATTAAAAGCAGAATAGTGGCTCATCCAAGCAGCAGAGAAAACAGGGATGTGATGTGCTTCATTTCTAAGCAAGGTTACAGCCTATTGACAATAAGGCAGTAAAAATATGATTCATTAAGTGATTTCATTGAAAAACGACATATTAAAGACCCTTTAAACTTTCTTGTTTGGGAGCCAACCTGGGTTTCTGTGGTCTTTTAAAGAAAAGCTAAGAGAAGTATGTTTATAATTATTCCTAAGAAATGGAATACCGTTCATGTGTTCATCATGTGTTGTTTTACAGCAGATCATTTTCACTTTCATGTCGCGTTACCTCTCTGCCTTTTTCTTGAGCTGTTAACAAGGTGTCACATGCTACTGTAAGTTCTGGCAGAAACAGAGACAACTAATGTGAAAATAAGTTTTTATTTTTAAACTGTTAGACATAGTGAAGATGTGGTGACTGAGCTACTATGTGATAGGTCTGGATGCCAAAGTCAGGGCAGGCATGATTTGTTACTTCTTAAGTTGTTTCCTATTTAAAGCCTGCACCTTTATATAACACATACCATATCTAAGGGGATCTTGTACAAAACCTACTTGACTAGTATAAAAAGGCAGACACACAAAGTAAATAGCTGGTGAACACAGTGGAGCATTTAGCAGTTAAAGAGCCAGCCATTTTTCATTGCAGTTTGTAGAAACCAAAACAGAGCTAAAAGGAGAGTGATAATTAGCCAGGTGGCCAGAAGCATGACCCCAAATGAATGCTTATGTTCATTTGGGGTCTCAGATCAGCTGAGTCAGTGAACTTCTTTCAGTCCCTTATTAAAGATTCTTTAAAATATTTTTATAGGAGAACCTTTCCTGATTTTAGTTGACTTTATTTTGATCTTTTAACTGTATTTTGATTCCTTAAAATGTCTGTTTCTTGTTTTATCTGTCTTATGTTTGTTTTATTTTCTGCCTCTCTGAAAACATCTTGTAACATGGATTTTGAAAAGTGCTCTATAAATAAAGATCAATATGTATTTGCTAGATGTGCAAATCTGCTTGTTTGCTAACACATTAGCCATAACATAAACTAAAGTTACCTAAAAAGTTCACAGTGGTTAAAGTAGTTATTAGCCTCTCTCCTCTTGGTATTCAATTACTTTGAATAGGTGGGTTCCTGGAGAGAGCCTAGAAGTATGCCCATCCGGTAATCCGGTATGCCCATCTGGTCTACATGTGTTTTGTGGAGCTGGAGAAGGCGTATGACCGGGTTCCCCGGGGGATATTGTGGGAGGTGCTGCTTAAGTATGGTATGAGGGCGTATGGATTCTCTGCAAGTAAGTAAGTTGGACACGTTCCAGGCGGGGGTTGGCCTCTGCCAGGGCTGCGTTTTGTCACAAATTCAGTTTTTGATATTAATGGACAGGATATTAAGGTGTAGTCAGGGTGGGGAGGTGTTGCGGTTTGGTGGGCTGGGGATCTCCTCGCTGCTTTTTGCAGATGATGTGGTCCTTTTGGAGTACAGTTGGGATAAGGATTAGAACCTCTAAATCTGAGGCCATGGTTCTCAGCAGTGAACTGATGGAGTGCTCACTTCGGGTAAGGAATGAGTCCTTACCCCAAGTGACTTCAAGTACCTCGGGGTCTTGTTTGCAAGAGGGGACAATGGAGCGGGAGATTGGCTGGAGAATCAGAGCAGTGGTGGCAGTATTACATTCAAAAAGAGAGATGAACCAGAAGGCAAAGATCTACTGGTCAATTTTCATTCCTATCCTCACCTATGGTCATGAAGGCTGGGTTATGACCGAAAGAACTAGATAGCGGCTATAAGCGCCTGGGCTAGGGTGAGAAGCCAAGTCATCTGTGAGAAACTGGGAGTAGAGCCACTTCTCCTTTGCGTCAAAAGGAGCCAGTTGAGGTGGATCGGGCATCTGGTAAGGATGACCCCTGGGCACCTCCCTAGGGAGGTGTTAGAGGTACGCCCAGCTGAGAGGAGGCCTCCGGGAAGACCCAGGACTAGGTGGAGATATTATATCTCCAGAACATCCTGGGAACACCTCATGATCCCCCAGTCAGAGCTAGTTAATGTGGCTTGGGAAGGTTTGGGGTCTCATGCTTGAGCTACTGCCCCTGCGACCCTAAATAAGCGGTTGAATATGGATGGACGGATGGATGGATGGATGGATGGGTTCCTGAGTGTACTCTGTGAATAAGAAGTTGTCCCATGCAGCTCTTAATAATATTTGAGTCTTATTTGTCCTGTCCTCCCATAGGTTAAAGCAATTGGGCAACTACCCAGCAGCCCCCCAGGAGATAGTAGGCAATGCTGCCTTGGTCAAGGACTCTTTAGCAAGGCTCATTTCTGGCTGCCAATGTGGCTTAGTTCCTAGTGCTCCATTTAAGGACGGGTTCCTCTAACCTCAAGACTCTCCCTGCTTATCAAGGAAGGGAAGTTATTTTATCGGAAGAGGAATTTCAGTTAGGTTATCTACTTTGGCCACAATAGCAAGATATGTGCCCATCCATTCCGAACAACCAAAGTTTCCACCACTCAAAGAAAATTACATCAGTGGGTTATTATAGTGAGTGAAATCAGCTTGCATGCAGAGACAATATAGTCACTGCAATGAAAATCCATTGATGAGGGTATTACCAGTGTGTCTCACAGGTGTGATTAAGCACAGCTGTCTGGGTTAGGAACATCCGGTTAATGCCAAATCGGGCAAACCTGTGTCTTGTGCCAGGCGTGTGTCAGTTCCTGTAGTATAACCTTAAAAGGGCTGCTTCCCTCGTGGCCTTGCCGTTATGAGACACAAGGTCCAGCCGACCTCCTGCACATATGAGTTATGAAATGACTGTCTGTGAGTTGTCAGCATGGGTATAATTGTTTCAAACCCCTCCCTTTCCCCTTTGCTTACTTTTTGCTCAAGTAAGTAAGTAGTTTCCACATTGCAAACTCATCTGCTCTCTGTGTGTGTGGGTGTGTGTCTGCAGCCAGACAAATGTCTAAGGGCCTTGCCTCAGCCAGCTGTTCCCAGAGTTGAGGTGGAGAACCTGTACACTGACTTACTCATTCACATACACAAGGATTTACACATATATACACACAATTTAGATTGTCTGGCCTTGGGATTACAACTGGCTGTCTTCTTCAAACGATCTGAGTCACACCATGTGTTTGAGACTTCAACAAAATAATGAAATCACTTTTACATTCTGTTGGAGAAAACCTTAAGTTTACCCACAAGCTGTCCGCCTGCATTGTTAACCTCACTTCTCACTTGGTTTATAACCTGGTAAATCTAGGAATGATGAAAAAAATCAGGAAGCCAGGGACAAGCAGGTCTTAATGTATAATTATTTTATGAATTGAAAGGATTTGATGGGGTTCAAATGTCATATAATTTTCATAGTCAGTATTCAGAGACACGAAAGACTTGCATCTTGCCTTGCAATTTTCCCATGAAATCAAGTTAGGGCATAATTTGGACATGCCCTCTAAGACCTAGGACTTGATGTGACTTGGATGACCTTAAGCTCAAATGACTTCATCTCAACTACACTTAAGACTTAAGAACCGACTGGAACTTCTGTCATTACTGCAGACATGACTTGGATGACGTTTGACTCAGATGACTTGAGATTGACTTGAATGACTTACAGCTCAAATAACTTTTGACTTTTGAATTAACTTGTACTATGAGCTTACAACAGCCATGTAACCAATATATAAAATTGAAGATTTACTCAAAGTAGGTTTTAATCAAGTCAAACCATGTTACTAACTTCTCTGACTTCATGGGGTCAAGCGTTCCGCAGGGACTGACAGGAAACCCCCGGTACCAAGACAGCACATTCCTAGCAGGTCCGCTATCCGGTTTGTACTGGAGAGGGTGTTAACTTACTGCTGCTGCTTAATATGTTGATGATACCCCTTGTGTGGATTTTCTGATAAGTCCCTATGGCTTTACTACCGCCTGGTTAGCCTTAAACACAACCCTTCCCTGTTGTTGCAAGGGATTCTCAATAAAGCCAACCAAGATAGAGCTCCAGTTACCAGTGATCCTGCTGGTGTTGGGAAAGCATGCAAAGCATCTGGGTCTGTCCCGGCAAGATCACTATTACTCATGGTTGATAATCCTGCTGGTCCTATAAGTAACATATAGATAAAACACACCTAGAAGACAGAAGGGAGGAAACACACACATTTTAGATTGTCTGGCCTTGGGATTACAACTGGCTGTCAAATCAAATCATTTGGAAAGGACACTAGAGGGCTTAAGTAGGGGGACAGAAATGGAGCGCCAGAAAGGACACAAGGTGAGGGGAAAAGAGAGGACATGAAAGATGAAAGGGATAAAAAAGGAAAGGAGGTGAGCTCTGATAAGATACTTGGCCCTCTGTGTCTTCTGTTATTTCTGAGTCAACACTCAAGAGGAAAGTTTACTTTGAGTTATTTTAACTTTGTAATGAAGAAATCACCATAAGGTGAGAAGGAGATGCGTGTCGTTAAACTGAAATATTAGACACAGGCATGCAATGTTAGCCAAAAGCAATAGCAGGGTGGTCAACCTGTTCTTCCCACACAAAAACACATCGAGAGGTATAACGTGATTACGTTGCTTTTCATAACCTTTCCCATCCTACATAAGGTCTTCGAGATAAGGACCAAATGAGCATATCCTTATTAAAATAGAATGTTGGCTCTGTACATGTCATCCACTTTACCCCCCTGTGCCACCTGGCTCTAGAGGCCCAATCTTATCAGGTCACTACAGACAGCTTGTTGCTCCAGGACCAGGCCACCCCATCCTTACCTCAGCTGATATGCATGTGGTCAAGAGAAGGAAGTGGTTGAGATAAATGAGGCATTTCTCAGTCAGACAGGCATGAAGTAAGGCATCAGGAATCTCTTAGTTGGCGTTACCTCAGTCTGCAGGCCTACAAGTGGCTGTTGCAGTGACTGTCTAGAAAAAAAGTTACTAAAACACTCCCTGGAGGTGGTACCTATTTTAGGCACCAGGCCCTGGTTCACCGTCAGTATAATTGTCTGCTGTGGTAGGAGAAAACACCATGAGTCATAATTTCACATTATGAGGTTGGCTAGGTTTGCGTGTAATTAAAGCCATGCCTGCTCTTGTTCAAGCATAGAACATGTCAATTTGTTAAGTGACTTCACACATAGTTTTCCTTGAAGCTGAAAGAAGTAGGATTTGTTTGGGGAGATGTGTTGCAGCGCAAGATACATGAAAAGTAGGCAGAGTTAGTTACTTCGTTTTTGGGTCCTTGTCTTGTCTTGTTATATCCTCAAAAGCAATAATCTGTTCCTTCTCTAAGAGTAACCTGTGCTGCTTCCTGGCACAGCCACAAGGAATGTTCAGAATGCACCTGAAAAGTCAACAATAAAAGTATTTAGGAGACATTAAATTGCACACAATGACTGCCTAGTACAACAGATGCCTTTGTTGTGTGTACTCTCAGCTCACCACAGAGGTACAGCACGGGTAGGGATCCTATTCCACTGCTGTAATCTGAGATTTAAAAAAATAAAGAAACGTGGGGGAAAAAGACAGGGTGGGTAACTTCAGATGGTATCTCTTCTTCTGCTTCTGAGCCATCAGAGACAATCAAAGACTGTGTGTGGCACACTCACTCACCCTGATCCTGAGCCAAGGCGCCGCAAAATTAATTTTGATCTATGAGATATCCATGCCCAGAGAGGACCCCACAGCCCAAGCCAAGTCAATTTACCTCTGATGTTTTTAACTTTGTGCCCTCTGCAGTTGCTCACTCACAAGGCGGCTAACTCTACAGGAATGCCAATACATCAAACTCTCTCTGCAAGGCACTACTGTGAAGCAATGCGAACTTGTCCCATCTGATAAAAAGCAAAAGTAAACGTTTCTCTGTCACTGTTCATCACCCAGAGATACGATGGATTTGTTTTTCGTTTTTGTTTCTTCCTCACCTCTTGTTTTTATCACCCTTGGCAGCTGGCGCCAGGCATGTGCTTGGAAGAGTGGAGCGTTGTTTTCCATCACACTGTCAGGCGGTTTAAACCTGAAGTCTTTCAGCATTACGTATTTAGGTGGTGTATACAAACACACACATACAGACACAAACTTTAGACTTATCTTGTCTTGTTAAACCTAAACCCAATACAAAATGAAAACATTTTTGGCTGAATGCACCATATCAGGGCCATTGTGGGATAAAGAAATTCTGGGAATAAATTTGAGGGGGGGAAAAAGTAAAATAAGGAAATGTTGCATGTTTTAGAAAATAAGAACAGAATCTTTTGAGATTAACCCCTTGACGCCGATTGTCGCGAATTCGCATCATTCCTCTTCCTTGCAGACTGCAAGCCAAGATAGCACATGGATTCCCCCAATGCCTGTTGGAGCATATTTGATACGAACCTAGGAACCTTTTGCAAGCCCTGGTTTCTCATTTATGCCTGATGTCGCTAATTTGCATCATACCTACACATACCTGAATTTATATCTTTTCTATGTTCTAAAGACAAATTAACAATCTTCACTTAATTTAACATCAGCTTGAAAGCAAATGAAAACACAAATATTCTTTTTTAGTTTTTGATCGTAAATAAATTCAGGTGTTAAGTGGTTAAAGTTGCAATTTTAAAGAAAATTATTTTTAAAAAGTTGTATTCAAGAGCATCCTTTTTCTCGTCACACTGTCTTCAGTCTGATATTATGCCTTTTTATACGTAGTAAGGCACAACTTTGCTTATTATAAAATTCAATTCAATTTTATTAATGAAGGGCCAATTCCTAACTGAAGTTATCTCGTTGCACTTTTCATAGAGCAGGTCTAGATTGTACTCTTTGTAATATTATTTACAGAGACCCAACAACTGCCACCATGAGCAAGCACCTGGTGACACAGACAAGGAAAGCAGGTAGAAACCTTGACTGAGGATAAGCGGCCATCTGCTTCATTCGGCTGGGGGTCAGAGAGCAGAGAAGCAAAACAACAGCAGAAGTTGTCATGGTACAGACAGCAATGAAAAGAAATAATAGTACTAATAATGATAGCAATATTAATTATAATAGTTATAGGACTAATAATAATAATTGTTGCAGCTGTCAAGCGGGAAAACAGGGGCAGCAGGATGCCCACAACCACAGATCCAGACCCCACATCCAGAGACAGAAACACCAGCAGAAAGTAACAGAAGGAGACAGAAGAGGGAAAGTACGAGAAAGTACAAAACTACGGGAGAGGGAAGAAGTTGAGTTAGTAACATGCATTAATTGGATTAGAATGCATACAGATGTAGAGGGAGAGGAGGAGAATGGAGCTCAATGCATCATGGGAAGCCCCCAGCAGTCAAGGCCAATAGGTGCCTGCGCAGAGCCCAAAGGATACTGAAGTTTCAGCTGCCACAATACCAGACTGCAGAGCAGCTTTTCCTCCAATCTATCAGACTCTTAAACTCTAATTCATCCTTTCATTCATTCATTGGTGGCCCTAATTGATGGTGTATTATTCTAAAATGTGTTCTTATGTGTATATATCTTACTGTGTGTATATATCTTAGTGTGTGTGTATATATCTTTAAGATGTTGGCTAGACATAAGTTAGACTCACAAACACAAGAGTCTCAGTTGTTTTTCTATTATTGAAACATCTGTCAACAGCTCCTTTGTTGTATTTATTCCAGACCAAAAGACTTTCCCATGAGGTCATACAAAGACACGCACTCAGTCTCTCGCACAGCAGGGGACATTAGTGTCAACACAGTCATTTCTGCAACCACAATGCTTTGACAATAAAAGGTGAAATGCATCAGAAATGACCCAGAATGAGAACAGAAGAAGTCAAGTTAAGGCCAGCTTCGGCTACATGAACTACTGCAGTTTGTCCCATCATGTTTTCATTCACAAAAAAACAATCGTCCTTACATCAGTCTCTCTGAATTTTTCTCCTTTATAGTGGCCACTATCACCACATCCCACTGCTCCAACCACCAAACATCTAAACGGCTCCTATTCTTCTTCAGATATGCTGTCTCTGAACAATGCCTCTACTCTTCTTTTGATGCCACAGTTTTTCTGAGTCTTCTTCACTTTGACTCAGGCCACCCCCTGCATATTTTGGTGTTGTGTTTTTGGTATGCTCATGAAAAGGCCTGCAAAGACGGGACAATAGGGCACCTGCCAGAATAATGATCCCTCAGAGAGAAATGCAGCTGGGGCCGAGAGTCATACAGGAACGCTGATGATGGTCCCGCTTTTAAGTGGTCATAGATGATCCTCAACCACACCTTACATCCCCCTGGCTGGAATTTCCCCTCTGACACACACACACAAACACATATACACAAGGTGCACACATTCACCCTGTACAAGGAAATGTTGGAGATAAATATTCAAGGCCTTTAATTTTCCTTGTGTGGTGTTTGTCAAAAAGGACCATTAGTGTTTGTCTTTCCTTCTGTGTGTGTGAGTAGGTTCATTCACAGACACTGCCACATCACTGCCAGCCTATCAGTTAGCTGACTATCACATACACTATGCTCCTCTGAAACAAAAGCCAGACTGTTTACATACTGGTTCTACATTTAACTCCCAAGAGCACATGGGACGTCACCAGGATTCCTTTCCCTTTTAAAGGTAGTAAAATTCCCTCATCAGTCAAAAATACCATGAGTGAGCTATATTTAGCTGGTCAACAGGTTCAGGGGGCAAACAACAGTAAGGTGTCCAAAGGCATGAATAATGTGGAGTGTGATGGGGGCTGATTACAGAGCCACATGGTGTGTTCACAACAGGCATGTTTGTAGCAGTTTCATTGACGCACGCTTAAGGGAATTTGTGCAGAGGAGAATAAAGTCAGTCACACTGCACTGAATAACCACAGCCAACCAACATGAAGATATCCAGTAGACAGCAAATGTGTTTTATCAAATTCAATATTCATTAGAGTAATTTAATTCATTATTCAGTCAAACACAATAATCATTCAGGCAAAAATACCAAACGTTCTCTGTTTCCAGCTTTTAAAGGACTGGACTGATGAAGACATCATGCTGGGCTCTGGGAAATTGTTATGGGTATTTTCCACTATATTGTGTCATTTTATAGACCTAATGATTAATCAGTGAATCTTTTGACACACTGATAGTTACCATTTGTGTAGTGGTAAAGTAAAGTAGGAAAACACAATGCATTGTTAAAGATTAAATCATTGGCTCCTCAACTTTTTTGGCTTGTGACCCCTAACAAAAAAGCAGCATGTAGTCACATAATCACATTACAGTAGTCTAAATTTCTCCTTTTAATAATTGTTCGAAACACGTCAAAACAGAAAAGATAAAAAGTCTAAAAAAAAAAAGAATAACTTTACAGAACTTTGGTTTTCTTCTTTTCCTGCCCAATTAAGCAGTCTCAAGAGCCCTCTGAGTTATTTTGTGACACTTCAGAGGGGCCCGACCCTAGGCTGGGAACCACTGGGCTAAAATACCTAGCAGTGTGTAAAGTATGTAGCCCTACCTCCAGCAGCTACAACAGTATTATTCTGTCAACTATATTAACAAGCAAATAATGTTGTAACAAAATGTAAGTCACCCGAGACATTTTCCTGCAGTACTTGCTTTTATACTTTAAGTATGTTTAGCTGATCATACTTTTCCTATAGAGCATGTCTAGACAATGGTCTTTGTAATGTTATTGAGGGAGAGAGAGAGAGACATTGAGAGAGAGAGCAAGATAGAATGAGAGATGGGGGGGGGGGGGGGGACAAAAAGAAAAACAAACAGGGAAAGCCGG